>NC_069500.1:73558294-73858294 GCF_027579735.1 Bombina bombina | reverse complement strand
ATATTAACATCATGTTTGCTGCAACTACTTTTTAATAGCTAAAATCCATTCACCATTTGCCTTATCTGGAGGAGCCAATCCTGGCTTAATGTCTGCAGACAACAAGGCTAATCGTGGTCATAATGTTAGTGTAAAATGCCTTTTAAGGAAATATAAGTAGCAGGGTTAACCTTGAGTTTGCATTTCAATTTCAGAGAATTAGAGAAGTATATTGTAAAGTTATTTCATTGCACATAACTACACATTTTATATACAGTAAACATCTCAAGGCATAGGATAGCTTTATGCTCATCCCAGGCTTTTTTTTTAATTGCCCCACAGTGTTTGCCTTTACCAAGCTTATCTGCTTGGTTATCTGGAGCCTTCCTGACATCCTGAACTCTGGCCTGATTCGTGGACCATACTTTCCTTATACTCCTATGGTTCTAATGTCTTGAATCTGCTTCCCTTTTTGTCCCCATTTATTCCTGGTGAATATTTTTCACTTCTGGTCATCGCTACTATTGATGTATGCAATGATGGGCATCTCCCTGCATTCTGGTTTCAGCCACAAAAATTGTCAATAGCATACTTGTATTTTGTTGGAGCATGAGACCTGTAGATTTCATTTACACCCTTAAGCAAAAAACAGCCTGGAATCGGAATCTGGAATCTTTGAAGACTCTTATGATATATATATTATTTAGTGAATGCAGACCCCTGATCATCATACCTATATCAGTTTGTGGAACATCTCATTTTAAAACTTTGGGGATTAATGTGGAGCCACCCCCCACCCTTTCCTTTGCAGCTATAACACCTGCCACTCTGGGAAGGAGAGGAATGTGCCTGTGGAAATTTGCGCCCATTCAGCCTAAAGAGCACTTTTGAGTTAAGGCACTGATGTTAGACGAGAAGGTCTGGCTCAATATTGGCATTCCAATTCGTCCCAGAGGAGCTCAATAGGTTTGGTGGCTGTGCCCTGTGCAAGCCACTTGAGTATCTCCGCACCAGACTCAACAAACCATGTAAAAATCATGCTGGAACAGGAAAGGGCCTTCCCCCAAACTGTTGCCCCAAATTTGAAAGCACCCCATTGTTTAAAATGTCTTTGTATTATGTAGCATTAAGATGACCCTTCATTGTAATTAAGGGGCCTAGCCCAAACCTTGGAAAAAAACCCAGACCATTATAATTCCTCCATCAATATTTACAGGAAGCACTATGCATTCTGGTAGGTTGCATTCTCCTGGCCTTCGCCATACCCAGATTATTCAATCAGACTGCCAGAGAACACTTTTCCACTGCTCCAGAGTTCGGTGGTGACATGCTTCACACCACTTCAACCAATGCTTGGCATTGCACATGCTGATGTAAGGTTTGTGTACAGCTGCTTGGCCATGGAAGCCCATTTCATGAAGCTCTAGATGCACAGTTCTTGTGCTGATGTTGCTTACAGAGGCAGTTTGGAATTTTATAGTGAGTGATGCAACACATGATGTATGGTTTCTACACACTATGCTCTTCAGCACTTGACGGTCCCACTCTGGGCTAAATTATGAGTAGCGTGCTAACAGTTGCATGTAAGCGGAAAGGAGTTTACTTTGCACGTAACAGTTGCGTGTATTACAAGTTGAAAGTAAACACTTTCTCTTGAGCACAATTGAATTTAACGTGCATCAGGTATAAAAGTCCAGAGAGATCGCACTCATGGCTTCCACAAGCAACAACCCAGGGTGTGGCAAAACAGTTTATAAACAACAGGAAAGGAAGCGCACTCCAATAGGAATCCTCTTTCAAATAAAGTGAAAGATTGAAAAAGGATTCCTATTGGAGTGCGCTTCCTTTGCTGCTGTATATATATATATATATATATATATAAATATATAGTATTTTAGGAAAAGCACTCCTCCAGATTATTTCAAACAAATACATTTATTGCATAAATGTTTTCGGAGTTGCCCCCGTCCTCAGATACAGTATCTGAGGACGGGGGAAACTCTGAAAACGTTTATACAATAAATGTATTTGTTTGACATAATCCGGAGGAGTGCTTTTCCTAAACCTGCAATACTATATATATACATCTGTTCTTATATACAAACATTTATTCTTATATAAAGATATAAATAGATATGTAGACATAACTAAACAAATATATAAGTGCATAAGAGCCCTTTGCAACTGAAAACATAAAGCATTTATATTTTTGCAATATTCATATTATTATTTTATTTTTTTTATAAATATTTTTTATTGAGGTTGTGTAAGATGTTACATAAAAGATTCACCATTAAACAATAATAACATTGTGATGAGACAAACATTTGTAACGTATAAACATAGCAGAAAAGCAGATCAGTAATAAATCTAGGGATACCTACTGGAAATCTCTCAAAAGGTATAAGTACTGTGCCTATAGAGTATATAGCTTAATTATTCCACCTGTCTGTAAGTGGATAAAGCAATCTACAACATGGAACTAGCAGGTGGGAGGAAGAGCCTAAAATAAATTGGACTGGTATGTCTATAAGAATCTCATATAAAGAATAATGGAAACTCGGTTTTGTATTATATGAAGAATAGAAATGGTCCCGCATTGCTATAAGATAACTTGCATTAGGTTATCCATTCAAAATAGATTGGGGTAAAGGGGAGATGGCGTTGTGGTTTTTGGGGAAGGGAAATTCAGCGGGCGAGAGTCGCTCTAAATAAGGTAAGGGGGAAAATGGGGGGGGGGGAGGGCAGAGCCAGTTAGGATGCCAGACTAGTAAAAACTGTTAGGCCTCTAAACTTTGTAGTGCAAAGAACTCTAACATGCATAGTGAGCAGCAGCGGCGCAGCCGGCGCTATGATCAGTAACTCTTAGAAAGCTGGCAAGTGAACTATAAGGCTAGCTGCTAATAAGGCATATCACTTTAACATCGTCAAATTAGCCCAGTGGGCACAAGGGTCTCACTAATGAAACAGGATTGTTAACCCGCATATCTAGTGTAGAAACCTCGGACATATATTAAGAAATGGTCTAACCTGGTGATTGCAGTATACATAACATTAATTTAGTTATTGATAACGGTTTGAACCAGGCACAACATTTGTGTAACATCTGCAGTATTCAATTCACACCTATATGTAGTAAGGCTTGCTATCAAGATGAGCAGCCCATAATCTGGGTGATATAGAAAAATAGTAATATATATAGTGCAACATATAATAGAAGCCAACTTCACAACACTAAAGATGCTATTGTAATTGCGAGGTGAGAGCTTGTTTACAATATTTGTAAAATCGTAATATAGGTCCTGGTTTATAGCAATGCTTGACGGGAAATTGAAGTCATCAATCCGAGCAAGCTATAAACCTACATATAGGGCTCCATGTACTAAGCAGTCAGCGAGCTACCCGCAACAAATATCACGTCAAAACTCGCAAACTGATATGTACAAAGCCGTGAATTATGTTAAAACTCGCATCTTTAAAATTGCGAGCGTACTTATCCGCCAAACTTTGCTACCTCTCCATTTTTTACTGTAATTAGACACATTTGACCACCAACTCATCAAAAACGAATGTACTAAAAAATCTATTTGTCCGCTCGCGTCAGTCTCCGCCCCCACCTCGTTATTTTTGCCTCGCCACCTTTTAGGTGGTGGGCAAGGTACAAAACAATAGGAAAGTCACTCTAGACGCCAGTCTAGACATATATAAAAGGCAGTAATATCAGCATTGTACTATAAACTTAGAAAATAGTGCAGTAATAAAGGGTGACTCCTTATATAAGATAAGCTTAAAAGAAGTTCAGAACGGAGGGTTCTAACTATTATCAGGGCATCAACAAAACCTTGCCATGGGCAGAAGAGAAACGTACCCCATCATTGTGTTTCTGACATATCCTATTCAGCATATGCTACAGGCTATGCTGCCCCGGTCGCTGGCAGCATCTCCCTCAAAATCTAAATAGGATAGAAGATTTAATAGAGTTAAACACTCATCTTATGTGGGTACTCATGAAGGTGATAAAGATTAAGATTGATAAGGTAGTCAAAGAACCCCTGGTTATATGTGACATGCAGCGTTAAATAAAGCATCTCTCAGATATATGTAATTTATGTGTAGTTGGCTACTGTAACAGCAATGATATAGATGATGAATTAGAGAGCAACGGTAATGCATCTGGTTGATAATAGAGTTAGAAGGTAAGGTCTAATGGAATAAAGACATACATATCACAAAAAACATTTCCAAAGGAGGTTAGAGCATCCTGTGAGGTCATAAGAAACAAACCAATATTAAAAATACAAATGGATCCTTTCAAATTATGCAATAACATAAGATCAAGAATAACAAAGTATAAGGATGCAGCCAGTGAGGAAAACAACAAGAAAGAGGAAAAAAAAAACAAAAAACATCTAAATCTTGATGTCAATGTAACTTAACCTTGCTAATACCCTAGAACCTCCTAGAGTGGTCAATCAGCCAGAACCCAGAGTAACGGGGGGGGGGGGGTCTGCGGGAGGGGTAGAGAGCAAAGAAGAAACGGCTAAAAAATGTATACTTTCCAACTAGATGGGAGTAATCCAAGTTCCAAATGCTGGATAAACCAGCTAGAATCCCTTAGTGGGGCAATTAACTGTAGTTGTGCATCTAAAGGGAGAGTTATAATTACTTTTTCCCATTTAACAAAAAATCTTTGAATTGACTTATCACTAAAGTCTCTTAAATTAAATTGTTCCATCGTAATCTGATTGTGCATTTTATTTAAAAACTCCTTGAATTTAGGTTCCCGGGAGGACTTCCAGTTCCTGAGGATGACATTGCGTCCCACTAGGATTATTGTGTTTATAAGTCTCGAATTCGGATAGGGTTCCTCATGGTTTAACAAGAAGAAAATATATCTCGGCTCTAGAGTGAAATTACAAGCCTCCACTTTATTCAGCCAGAAACATACTTTACTCCAGAACTGCATTGCTTTGGGGCAACTCCAAAAACAGTGCATTTCATCTGCTTCTCTGGCATTACATTTAGGGCAGTTAACTTCCTTTTTATACCATTTTGACATTTTATCTGGTGTAATATATAATAGATTGATTAACTTAAAGTGAGAGTCTCTCCAATCTATAAAAACTTGTGTTTGATCGACTAGTTTAAAACTTTGAAGAATATGTCCTTTAGTGATTTTTACCGATTTATCCCATTTCCTCTCTAAATCATCAATATATATCAATCCATGATGTTTAATAAGCATATTATAGGGGATTGAGATGGAAACTTTCCCAGCATGGTATAGTCTAATCACATCTTCTAAATCCCCCAATAAGGGTCTAGAATCATCATCTGCACGTAAAGTTGCGATCCAATGCTGTATCTGGAGATACGCAAAGAAGGAAGTTTTTGCTATGTTAAAACTGGTTCTTAACTCTGCAAATGTCTTAAAGGATTACTTTCTGTTATAATTTTTAAGCTAAACAACTAACATATTAAAGTTAATAAACATTAATTAAAACCTACTGACCTATATTTTCTCCAAAACGAAGTTTCATAATGTTCTAAAAGTTATATCTTTTATTCGCTGATGATGTCACGTTATCCTGCCCACTATTTTCAGCACTGCATGTTCAAAATACTTAAACCAATAACTTCGTGTTTAAAGCGCCATTTTGAAACCTAGGTATTGTAAACGGATTGGTACAGAGCAAAGGATACCCACGGAGTGGGTTTGGAAAACAATTAAATTTGCAGACAAGATTTCTGACATACGGTAGAGATATGTTAATGAAATGCTATTGATAAAAAGCGTATTTGGGGTAGTTAGTTAGTAACAGGCAAATATTTATAACAGAAAATATTTACTTACAGTGGCCCTTTAATTGTTAGGGATTTGTTTACGCAAATATCTTTTACATTTTGGAGGCCATTCCTGGCCCATGTAGAAAAAACTTTATATGTAATCCCCGGGAGGAAAGCCGGGTTTCCTACTAAAGGAAGAAATTCAGATCTACGAAAATTGATATGCATCTCAGAGCAGAGTTTCTGCCATGCCAGAATTATATACTTAAAAGTGTACAAATGTGACACATTGACTGGTAAACTCACAGCTGGAATATGTATCAATGCTTTGAGTGAAAATGGTGCTACCAACTGTGTTTCTAATTCAAAAAAGGAGACATGTTCTTTTTCTGTTATCCAATCGAATACGAATTTGGTAAGTGCAACATAATTATAAAACTGAAGGTTAGGCAACACCAAGCCACCATGTGCTTTTAAGAAGGATAATTTGGCCAATGATATCCTAGCTTTCTACCCATGCCATATGAATCTAGTAAATAACATTTGTACAAGTTTTAAATCCTTTTTCCTAATCAGAAGAGGCAAATTCTGTAGTAAATACAGTAATTTTGGGAATAGAATTGTTTTAATTAGCATTACACAAGCAGAAAGAGAGATGGGAAGATTATGCCAAGCTAATAATTTCTGTTCAAACAAATCTATACATTTCCGAAAGTTTAGATCATACCATAATGAAGGGTTATTGCTTAATATGATACCTAGATACTTAATTTCTTGTACCTCTTTAAAAGGATGTAGGATGTGGTTCTTAGGTTTGTAAATCCAAAGCAGTTCTGATTTCCCCCAATTAATTTTATACCCTGAAATTGAACTAAATATTTCAATAATCTTTAACAATTGGGGTATAGCTTGTTTAGTGTTGCTTAGATAAAGCAGGATATCATCTGCGAATAGTGATGTCACAAAGTTCTTATCCCCCATCTTGATTCCTATTAATTCTTTTCTTAATAGTATTGCCAATGGTTCTAAAGATAAATTAAACAGTAGGGGGGAGAGAGGGCAACCCTGGCGTGTACCTTGTTGGAGAGTGAAACTCTCAGATATCTCCCCATTAATAATAATAGCAGATATTGGGGTCTGATATAGTGAGCCTATAAAATCATAGAAATTCCCTATAAGACCAAATCCTTTAAGCGCATTAAACAAATGGTCCCATACTATGCAGTCGAAAGCCTTCTCGGCGTCGACCGTAAGCAGGGCTAAATCGATACTATGATGCAACTTTTTTTTAATTGATCTATTGCAAAAATGATCAATAACTAACATCGCTTTTCGAAGGTTTTTCACTGAGTTTCTTCCAACCATGAAGACTGCCTGGTCCGGATGTATTAATGGCTCCAGGATATGCTTAAGCCTATTTGAGATGATGGCCATTAGAAGCTTATAATCTTGGTTTAGTAAAGATATAGGCCTATAGGAAGACAATATTTCTGGATTTTTATCCTTTTTTAAGATCAACGCCACATTCGACGCTGAGAAGAACCTCGATCGCAATTGGTTTTTGATGTAGTACTCATTGAAAAGGAGCGCTAGTGTAGGCAGAATTTGATCGTGTAGGAGTTTATAAAACTCGGATGGGAGAGCATCCGGACCTGGTGTCTTATTGGACTTGGCCTGTTTAATTGCATCTGAAATTTCACGTACTGAAATAGGTTCATTCAACCGGCTCAAGTCCTGGGGATCTATTTTAGGTAGCTCTATACCTTTCCAGAATTCTTTTTTATTCTCTAAATTAACTACTCCTTCCGAATAAACCTGTTGAAAATATTTAACAAACTCACTTCTTATCTCAGAAATATTGGTGATTCTTCTGTCCCCAATCTTAATTGTAGCTATAAAATTCTTCTGCGACCAACCTTTAGATAATTTTGCCAAATATTTGGCAGAATTGCCATAGTGACCTCTGAATCTAGCTTTTTGTTTTTGGATTTCTAATGCTAATCTTTGTTTCAGGAACAGATCTCTCTCTACTCGAGCAGCATTATAATTAGCTCAGGAAATCTGGTTTGGATAGTTTAAATATTTCTTATAAGCATTTTTATCCTGATTTGCTAATTGTTCTTCCCTATTTTTTTTTTCTTCCATTTGCATAGATACGCTTTGATCTTGCCCCTCAAAACTGCTTTCGCTGTTTCCCACAGAATTTCTGGTTTATCGCCGTATGCAGCATTAATCTGGTAAAATTCTTTCCAACTGGCTTGTAACCAGTTCTTAAATTTAGAATTATTAGCTAAATATTGAGGGGAAAAAAAACATAAATTATATGCGCCTGGCGAGCGCAATGCATTAATTTCCAAAGTGATAATTGCATGGTCGGAGATGACAATCTCACCTATATCTGTTTTAATCTCTAAACCGAACATATTGTTAGATATTAAGAAACAATCTATTCGTGAGAAAGATTTAAATGACTTCGACTCGCAGGTATACTCTTTACTGTCAGGGTGTTGCAGTCTCCATACATCTTTAAGAGCAAGCTTGTAACCAAAATTCTGTAAAACCTTCGCTTCCCTGTTATGTCTAGACCTTTGCATAGAGTTTGACCTATCTAAACTAGGGGTGGATGTCATGTTGAGATCTCCAGCCAATATAATATTCTTCCCTAAAAAAGGGAGTAATTGCAGGCTCAACTTCTCCCAGAATCCTCTATCCAAGGAGTTTGGACCATATACATTGCACAAAATAAAATTACACTTATTAATCAAGATTTCCAAAATCTGAAATCTTCCTTCTGTGTCTAATACCTGGGATATAATCTGATAGGAGAGTTGTTTATTGAACAATATGGCCACTCCTCTTTTCCTTTTCTCATACATTGTTGCGGGTACCTCTCCCACCCATTTAGTTTTCAGTTTAAGTAATTCGTGAGATTTCAGGTGGGTCTCTTGAATAAATGCAATGTAGGGCATCTGGTTGATAATAGAGTTAGAAGGTAAGGTCTAATGGAATAAAGACATACATATCACAAAAAAACATTTCCAAAGGAGGTTAGAGCATCCTGTGAGGTCATAAGAAACAAACCAATATTAAAAATACAAATGGATGCTTTCAAATTATGCAATAACATAACATCAAGAATAACAAAGTATAAGGATGCAGCAATATTGTTAAGGCTCAAATTTTAGCACCCAATTAGCTGCATTACACTCAGCAAATTATGATATGTAAAGAAAAACTAGTTTCCCAGTTATATGTTTTGAGTATTGTACTTAAGCTATATATAATACCATAGTATCATGAATTTTTAGGTTTTAGGATAATGGTATATATGCTTTAGGAAATCAGCTAATTAGCATCATATATACATATATACCTGCACATGAATACAATTACTTATGAAAAGACAGAGATTATAAGTCCCCGCAAAAAATCAGATTGGATCCATTTGTTGGGGTTGTGAGTGTAACCGGGTACTTAGCCAACTCCTTTTTTAAGTGCATGTCCCCCTCCGGGCTTGTAGGAATGTCCATTCAGGAGACTGTCCTGATCAATCCAAACGTTGTATCTCCCCTGTAGGTCTGGGGTAGTAAAGCTCACAAATGAACTGCCAGGACATATCTCACTGGAGCCGAGGTATAACCCTCCATGTCTGTTGCTCCTCCAAGACTTAGAAGATATGGCGTTCACCCCACCGGATATGTTGTTTGCCTTTTGTATCCAGGTAGGCAGCATGGATAGTTGGTGCATAGAGTTCAGTTCAGTTTTTGGGGTAGACGGTCCATTGTTCTCAATCAAGTTTATGTCTGCTATAGCCGCAGGATAACTCAGAGTCATCCAATCAATTAGGAGGGTTTCGCACAGGAATCTTTCGGCCTCAGCTGCTGGCCCATTGTGGGTATGATCCATAGATCCAAATGTATCAGAGCAATCTGACAGTCTTGCCACCGGTACATTGTGCTGCTTCTGGGTCACCTGTGCTATATCATCACTCGTAGTAGTAGCTAGGGCAAGAGCGAATGTAGCCTCTATCTCTTTAATAAGGATCCTGAAATGATCTGCCAATTGAATGCTCAAGCCGGTAAATAGCAAATCAATTCTAGTCTCCATGTTCAGAGTCCAAAGAATACCACTCCAGTGGAATCCGTTTTAGAGACTTTATTGATGGCAGTAAATTAGCCGTTAGCCGATATCGGTCTGCCTGCTAGTTTCCACATGGGTCAGAAAATGGCCGCTCTCAGAGGATCTTGTCAGTGAGATAGGTGTCCAGACAGTGAGGTGCTGTTCCTCTCTTTATATTTAGGTGTTTGGGTCGCCTGGGCTTCTGAATTGTTCAGTAGTGATGGAATATTTGAGCTTCAACGGTCACTAAGCTTGTTTTTTATAGATAGTACAGCCAGAGCTGTTGTGATATGCGATCGTTCAGCTCCAGAGTTGGCTCCGCCCTGCAATATTCATATTTTAATCAAATGTTTTACTGTGTATTAGAGATGTGCATTCGTTTATGGACTAATGCATATTTGTCACGAAAATCAAATTGAATAAATGTACCAACGAAAATAAAGAAATACTGAATAAAATAGTCACTATTTATTCATTTACTTTTTTTTTAAGCGGTTAATACTTACCTTAGTGTGCTCTCCATGCTCTCCAGAGCACATTAAGGTATTGTAGCTACAGGTGAACTTTTCACCTGCAGCGTTGAAACATTTACATTAGCTTTTAACAAAAACAAATGTCATTTTTTACCAAAAATTCAGCCTTTATAACTAAACAAATATTGAATAGTACAGCCACCGAATATTCGGGGAAACTAATTTTCCTGAATGTTCAGTATGAAAAATTAATCCAAAATGACATTTTCTTGACTGCACATGTCTACTGTATATTTACTGTAAATATTTCAAATTTCAATGTTCTTCACATAAGGGAATATAGTCTATGTAGTTATATCTATATCTATCTATCTATCTATCTATCTATCTATCTATCTATATATATATATATATATATATACTGTATATATATATATACATATGTATATGTATATGTATATATATATATATATATATATATATACTGTATATATATACATATGTATATATCTATACCTACCTACATGTAATCATATAAATATTTAAATTTAAATATATATATATATATATATCTATACATATATGTATAGATATATATTTGACCTAAAAACCGTCAGATATATTATATATAGAAATATGTATTTATGAATAAATAAACATATTCTGCTATGTAAAGAACATTGGAATGTGAAATATTGATATTTCATGTTGGGTTAGCGCATTTTAGAAAATGTGATCGGATTTGCGCACAGGAAAGGGTGTTCATTTTTTGTCCACTTTTCACTCTCCATTAAAGTCTAAGGGGAAATACGTTAACGGCATCACAATATTCGGACTTCGGCTTTTTGCACGTGTCGGGTTAGTGCTCATGTGAAAAATATTTACTTTAAACCTGTAATAAGTGCGCTACTTGACCCGCACAAAAAGCCCCTGTCTAGCGGAATTAACAAGCTACCGCTCTATGTGTAATCTAGCCCTCTATGAGTTTGTGTGATCTACCCCTACGTGGCTGTGCTGTTATTGATATAGACACTTCTACGTCACAATTATAGCACAGTTGACCAGGGCAAAAATGTCACAAACTGAATTGTGGAATATGTGGCTATATATGAGCTCTTCAGTAAACCTATTGTAATGACAATATTTTTCAAAGAAAATGTAATGGATATGTGCTGCATTATATGTACCTGTTACTAATGGGTGTGACTAAATTAAAACACCTTAACCCAAAAGTTAGGTAGGGGTGCCCGTATTCATTTTTTCCATATAGTGTATATATTGAGCTGATGTGTTTAGTAACAGATTGTTATTCAAGACACTTTATGCCATTTTATGCTCACTTTATGCTCACTAATTGTACTCAAAGCACAGTAAAATAGCATCATCTTTCTGTTATATATTTAAAAGTGATGGCAGAGGGTTGGCTTATTGTTTAGAGATAGGAAAGGGGTTGAGATAGAGGTTGGGAGAGGGTTAGAGACCTAAAAAGCAGAGTTTGCCTTTCACATCCCAAGGCAGATGAATGTCAAGAAGTAGAGCAATGACCATAAGCTTTGATATTTATAACTATTTATTTGAGACAACCTTAAAGGGACAGTAAACACCAGAATTGTTGTTGTTTAAAAAGATAGATAATACCTTTATTAACCATTCCCCAATTTTGCATAACCAACACAGTTATATTAATATACTTTTTACCTCTGTGATTACCTTGTATCTAAGCCTCAGCAAACTGCCCCTTATTTCAGTTCTTTTGACAGACTTGCATTGTTAGCCAATCAGTGCTGACTCCTAGGAGCTTCACATGCCTGAGCTCAATGTTATCTATATGAAACACATGAACTAACGCCCTCTAGTGGTGAAAAACTGTCGAAAAGCTTTCAGATTAGAGGCAGTCTTCAAGGTCTAAGAAATTAGCACATGGACCTCCTAAATTTAGCTTTCAACTAAGAAGAGAACAAAGCAAAATTGGTAATAAAAGAAAATTGGAAAGTTGTTTAAAATTGCATGCCCTATTTAAATCATGAAAAAAAATATTTTTTTTTAACTTTACTGTCCCTTTAAGATGTGATACTTCACAAGTGCAATAGAGTCTTTATGGCTGGGTTTTGTGGGGTTTTCATACTTATCTTTTTCTTCAGGCATTTGCTCTGTGTCCTTGGATGCTTGAGATTGCAAGTTCTCATGGTTAGAGATCGCATAACTTCTAGTGACTCTGGAGTTGAACTTTGTTGATGTTCTACAGATACATTATGTTAGGTCTTTGTACGAGTTGCTTTATCAGCAAGGATGTGTCATTATTTCTTGTTTTTACTTTTGGAAGAATAAATGTAACCGTATGCAACCCATTTGATTAGTGCACCCTCAATAAAAACACTGACTTATTTAGTAGCTTGTGTGTTGTTCCCAGCAGCTTTAAAATATTTGAAATAACGCTAAATACAGTCAGCCAACCTTTTTATTGGGTTAACATTTCAAATGCCCTCTCTTACTTCTGCCCAAAGAGGATTTTTTTTTTTATGATTAAAAAGATTTCTCTGTAGCAGAAAACAGTAAACTGTAGGTTTAAAGAACACCTTTTATCAACGCAAGATCGTGGTTAAAATGTGGACTCCTAAACTTATGAAGGAGCTTGTGGGGTCTATTGCAATATTGATTTGTGGGCTGCAGTTGTTCTGCTGCATCCTTAGGGGTCAATTTATTAAGCTCCGTATGGAGCTTGAGGCCCCTTGTTTCTAAAGACTGCTTCTCCATAATTTGTCCGCCTGCTCTGAGGTGGCGGACAGAAATCAACCCGATCAAATACGATCGGGTTGATTGACACCCCCTGCTAGCGGCCAAATCTGCAGGGGGCGGCATTGCACAAGCAGTTCACAAGAACTGGTGCAATGATAAATGCCGACAGCGTATGCTGTCGGCATTTATCGATGTGCAGCGGACATGATACGCTATATCGTATCATGTCCGCTTGCACTTACATAACTATAGCCCTATGTGTCACCCCCATCTATGGGCCCCATAGATGGGTATGACACTGCTGCTACCTAACCTCTACGCCACCGAAAGTGTGGTGGAGTAAAATCATCACAATCTGATCCGGATGATTGACAGACCCTGCTGCACAAGTGATTGGCCTTGCACGAACAGGGGACAGCATTGCACATGTTAAATGCAGCCATTAATAAATGGGGCCCTATATCTGTATAAGGTGTTGCAAATTCCAGTGCTCAGTAAGTTCTAATGACATATATTGGGTGGCATATTATATTCAAACACTAGAGCCAGAATTGAAATACTATTTCAACTGATGGCAAGAAAAATACAAACTCAGAAAATTAACAGAATGTACTTTTTAGATTGATATTCTTTAAATTCTATTTTTAAAAACATTTCTTCAATTAATTTGTTACCATTTAATTGCAGTTTTGGAAGGTATAAATCAGAATGAAACTCTGAAACTGACAGCACAAGAAATAAAAACATCAACATTCATTTTATCCAGTCAATATGGATATTTTTGTGACAGCAGCTGTACAGCGTATCTGCTTATGTTGCAGTTCCAGTGTGCAAGTTTATTTCTCTATTCTTTTTGCTGGTGCATAAACTTGTCATTGCAATATTGCCATCTTGCATAAAAAGCCTCAGACTGTAAGCAAGCCATAAACACATCAAGTCAGACAGCAGTAAAAAAAAAAATTACACTGTCAGTCACTGCCAGGGTGTTGTTATGAATCTCTGTAGAAGGGAGTAATGGAACGCTATTTCCAATTACTGTCATGACAAATTTTTCGTTGCTGCTTTTACACGTAATTCCAAAGAGCTGAAAAAAAGCAGCATGGTGAGAGTTATACCATTTTTACACATCGGTGATGAACACAATACAAATCATCACACCTATATGCTGTTATAGAATATTTTCTTGCCATCTGGTAGCCACTTTCAAGTTTTAATGTGTAAAGTAAAAAAAAAAAAATGAAAAAGAAAAGTGTGTTTTCTATAATTTAATAAAGCATTTTTCAAAAACTTTAAAATCTGAGTGGTTGATCACTTCAAAAAGAAATCTTAAGAGTTATTTCCCCCCTGTAGGAGAGATTTTGTGTATTAATATTGATATAAAGTTAGTACTTACATCAGCATTGTCAGAGCATCCTCTGGTATCACAGAGAATTAGGATTGAGACTCAAAACTATTCCAAATTACACATTGTATGTTTTGCTAAGCATTAAAGTTCTTAAAGGGGTGATTGGCTTCAGAAGCAAGGTAAGCATACACAGGTATCACAGCAGAGATGCTTGGCTTTCAGAAGTAAGGAAAGCATGAACAGGTATCACAGCAGAGATGGCGGTAAGGACCCTGACAATAACAGGGCGTGTAGGAGAAGCACACAGTGTCAGAAACACTGCAAGAGAAACCAGAAACAGGGCTGCATTTCAAGTCAAAAAAGGAAGGGTGGGTAACCCTGATTGGTAATAGCATTTATTACATGTGTTGTGTATACATTGGTATTGATATTTGTATTGATTATCCAATTGGCGAAAGATTGCAAATATATTTTATTCATTTTTTATATTTAAATATTGATGATGATGAAATATTCACTGTCATGTATTATTTGGAGTGAATCTATCTTTATTAAAAAGGGCCATCGCCATTGTGGCTGTGCCATCTTCTTTTTCTAGTCTGAGCATGTGCAAATCATTTACCTATATGTGTTATCTGTTGTTATTTAGGTTTTTTTGCAACCCAAAAATTCTATATAGATCTGATTTTTGTGTTTACATTTATTTTGTTCAGTCCAGATATTATTTACCAGCCCAGTGATGTGTGAAAAATGTACCTGTCCTGTTATAAAAGAAAAAGAAGATTACTACACAATCAGTAAAACCTCATAACCCTTTGTAAAAAAGTCTTCTATCTTAAATTAGCCAAAAAATAAATCTGTCCCAGAAGCCTATAGATCATCTGGTCCTGCTCTGGGAAAATCCTCAGGCCCAGTCATATCTGAATCCCTTTAATTGAAGCAGACAAATCCCTTGACCCTATGAACAGTAACTCCCCTGGCCCTCAAATGAGTACATTATCTAATTCCAGTGTTGTGTTAAATGAGGGCCATCATTTTATGATTAAATTAAGTCCTCAATGATCTACCACTTTATGTCATGGATGTGAACTGACTACAGATGTACTGACAATAGTATTAGAAATACACAGCCGACCTGAATTTGTTTCTCAATCTCAAAAAGCCGACCAAGATCAAAGAAATGTACTTTGGACATGGATGTAGGACGCTGGACTTTTTCGATTGTTTGAATGCTGAAAAAATATTTTATCTGTATATTCTGGAGCTTATGTTGTTTTTTAAAAGCAGTCTTGTTTGCAAAGAAGTCCTTGCAATCCTGTGTCTATACACCCTGCAATATTGTTTTTATCTTTGTTGTTGTAAATAAAAAAGGATATACTTTTACACTATGGAACCACTAATTCAACTTTAACCCATTCTGTTTATTATCTTGGTATAAAGAGTAGTATACTCTTTTGAGTATTATCGTAAAAGAATAGGATCTCTTAACTACCTGCAGATATATAATGTTCATATATATTCATGTGCCAATACCAAAATATTAAAATGTTCTCCTCTGTACCTCCGTTCCTGAACTGTTTTCATTATGTTCAAACTTTTTATTTTTTCCTCTGACTTACCTTCTTTTCAAGTCCATTTTCTAGGCTTTGATGTGGGCCTTTCTTTGGCTGTTTCACTACTGGTTTAAGTGCTGCTACACTGATTCATGAAACAAAAAGCGCAAAATGTCACACTCTGTCAGGGTAAAAAAAAGTCACTTAGCTGGGTTACTAGCTTACAAAGTTGATCTCCCCAGACAGTCCAGGTCACAGAAGTAGAAAAGCTACCCAAAAGGTAGTTCTTTGATGCAACAGCGTTAAGTCCTTGACCAGGCAGGAATTCCTTGTGTGTAGAGCAGCACTTTCAAAATGATCCCGGCAGTCTGCGATCTCAGATGAATTCTATTGAAAATAAGAGCACAAGAGCACATCTGCGACTCATAGGATTGTTTATTATAATCACAGAAGACACAGATAAAAATACATTTACAAGATAAAAGTTAAAAAAACACTTTTCATCCTCACAAACAGCTCTTTGGAATGGGTCCCCTTTTACCAAGCGTCTCTCTCAGTTTCAGACCTGCGATTCTGGGTATGCTATGAGGTGCTCTGTATTCCAAAAGTCTGTAATCCACACTCAACACTCCCAGTGTTATAAAAAAAATCTTCTTACTACTGGTTTTCTACGCGTTTCATTCGCACACAGGCAAACTTTCTCAAGGGTCTGAAATGAATGTCATTACTAGCTCCTGGGTGCTCAATTTAACCATAGATCTTGTATATGCCCCTACTGATGTGTCTGTTTACCACCGACCAATCAAATGTACTGTAGAGGCAAAACGGCTTATTTATTCCTAATGACATTCTTTCCATATTAAACTCTTCTCCCACATTTTTTCCCCAAACACTTATTGCTAAATTTGCTTCTACTTCTGAGTTGTAGACATACAACACAGAATTTGTATTGAATTTGTATTGCTACTCTGCACTTCTGTTACTACACCACTCCTGACTTCACACTTTACTTCATACATTTCCGATTCTATATAGTTTACTTCTGAACAGATCTTAAACTTTTACACGATCAAGGACAAAAAATTCTCTGCTTCTAGTGGTTTCACTTTAGTATAAGAAATGTAATTAAAAAATTACAATATACATTTGGAATCATGGACACTGGAAATAATTTCTTCTCTACATTCATTATATTAGTATTTACATATCTCTTGATAACTGTGTAAAATAATAATAATTATTATTAGAACAATAATTTGTTAGGCATCATGTCATTGTAGTTTGAGATATCCGACCTTAAAGGGACACTGTACCCAAAAATTTTCTTTAGTGATTCAAATTGAGCATGAAATTTTAAGCAACTTTCTAATTTACTCCTATTATCAAATTGTCTTCATTTTCTTGGTATCTTTATTTGAAATGCAAGAATATAAGTTTAGATGCCGGCCCATTTTTGGTGAACAACCTGGATTGTCCTTGCTGATTGGTGGATAAATTCATCCACCAATAAAAAAGTGCTGTCCAGAGTACTGAAACCAAAAAAAGCTTAGATGCCTTCTTTTTCAAATAGCAAGAGAACGAAGAAAAATAAATAATAGGAGTAAATTAGAAAGTTGCTTAAAATTGCATGCTCTTTCTGAATTACAAAAGAAAAAAATTGGGTTCAGTGTCCCTTTAAAGAGATAGTAAACAACAAAAATATTATTGTTTAAAAAGATAGAAAATCCTTTTATTTACCATTCCCCAGTTTTGCATAACCAACACTGTTATTATTATTATTCTTTATTTATAAAGCGCCAACAGATTCCGCAGCGCTGTCCAAGGGTAACAAGATAAAAGGACAGTACAATATGAGACACCAGACAAAATTTAACAAATACAGGGGCAATTGGGAGCCCTGTTCCAGTCAGAACTTGCAATCTAAATATATAGAAATATACTTTTTACCTCTGTAATTACATTGTTTCTAAGCTTCTGCTGACTGCCTCCTTATCTCAGATCTTTTTAAAAAACGTGCATTTCAGGCAATAAGTGCTGACTCTCAAATAACTTCACGTGCATGAGCACAATGTTATTTATATGAAACACATGAACTAACGCCCTCTAGCTGTGAAAAACTGTCAAATGCAGAGGCGGCCTTCAAAGGTTTAGAAATTAGCATATGAGCCTACCTAGATTTAGCGTTCATCTAAAAATAACAAGAGAACAAAGCAAATTTGATGATAAAAGTAAATTAGAACGTTGTTTAAAATTGCATGCCCTATCTGAATCATGAAAGTTTAATTTGGACTTTACTATCCCTTTAAATCTATTTCATTTGGATTTAGAGTTTTTTACCCATTTTCTAATCTCATTGTTATGTATTTTAACTAATTAATTTTATATAAAGTCATTTAATTTTCTAACAGTTACCTTTTTTTGTAATTACAGTTTCTATAAACTGTTCTAAAATAAATCACAATTGTAACAAAAAATACTTTTTTTAAATCTGCCTAGTTTCCTTTTTTATCATATCAACTATAAATGATCATTTAGACAGCGCTATTAATTACTCATCACCTGTAAATAGTCTTTAATGATGACAGATTGTATTATTCTTTGGGCAAGGTTAATCAAATTACTGCACATTTCTGATGGCTTAATAAAATCTGCTGACAAAATAAACATTCATTATAAATATGGAATTCTCATCATGCAGTGCGTTCAATGCAATTTAAATTAGGTTGATTAAAAAAACATAATGTTCACCAAAATGTATAAATTATAAAAGATGATTTTAAAATATTAAGATAACAAAAATACATGTCAGTTGTTTCCTGTTGTTTAATTGGTTTAATCAAACAAGGGTAGAAAATGAATATTGATCAGAATGATTATTATTAAACTGAACAAAATCTAAATATTTGTTCAGCTGGGCAATTAGTATTCTCCCTGTAGAACATTTTATAAGCAAATGTAAAAAAAATGTGTGTTTTTTGGACATTTGAAATAAAAAGGCTTAAATGGTCATAAAACCTATTATCACTTGAAATTAAAATGTAATTTAACAATGTTTAAATAACTTTTTTAATGTGTGGAACTTTTAAAAAAACAATACTTTATTAAAGGGATAGTCTAGTCAAAATTAAACTTTCATGATTTAGATAAGGCATGCCATTTTAAACAACTTTCCAATTTACTTTTATCATCAAATTTGATTTGTTTTCTTGGTAAAGCTAAACCTAGGTAGGCTTATATGCTAATTTCTAAGCCGTTGAAGGCCGAACTGAATGCATTTGACAGATTTTCAAAGCTAGAGGGTGTTAGTTCATGGGTGCCATATAGATAATATTGTGCCCACACCCGTGGAGTTACTTATGAGAGGGCACTCTCTCAAAAGAACTGAAATAAGGGGGCAGTCGGCTTAGATACAAGGTAATCACAGAGGTAAAAATTATATTAATATAAACTTGTTGGTTATGCAAAAATGGGAAATTGGTAATAAAGGGATTATCTATCTTTTTAAATAATAAAAATTCTGGAATTTACTGTCCCTTTAAATATTTCTCATCTTTAGAAGCGCATCAGTCTGCTGTTATCTTCTGAAACACTGCCCCTGTGCTGAAATCAAGATGCTGCAATTGCCAATAGGAGCTCATATTATAATGAGCTCTATGCCTGCTCCGGATCACATGTGCATTTGCAAAACTACAATCTATGCATGCAATCTGCTCTCCTTCTTTCTACAAACACCCCAGCTCGTGCTGCAGTGCCATGTGATAACCGCTCTGTGTGAAAACAGCAAACATACAGAGCAGTGAAGTCCTCCTCCCACAATGATTAATGCACAGAATCAGGGATAGCAACATGGTGGTGTGCACTCCAGAGAGCTATATGTATATCCCCACTATGGTTGGCTTGGTATAATGACCCCCACAGAAGGAGCGTAAAGCCTCAACAATGTCAATAAAATTTCTCCAACTTTCTTTGCAAAGTTGTAAGTTTTTTTTTTAGTTTTTTTTTTATGTCCCTTTAACTATGCCCATATTATTTAGATCAGTTAAAACATATAAATGTACAAAAAAGGTTACTTTTATATCTAAGATTCAAAACCTATTAAAAACCCATTAGTAAAACTAATATTTCATGGAAAAAACTCACCCGACACCACAAAATTTGTGCCCCTTCCTAGTCACTTTCGTGAGTTGTGGGTAACCCTCCATTATGTTCAGTGGAGTAGCATGTATCTTGTAGCTGTCACCGGCGCATAAAGGAAGCACCACTGTTAAGCACATCAGCATCTCGAAAATGCCTCCAAAAAGATAAAGAACAGATTTATTAAAACTGGAAAATAATTACCCATAGTAAAAAAAAGTCACACAAACAAATGCAAAATAAAATTACCCTTAGTAAAAAAAGTCACAAAAACAAATGCAACAAAAAAATTACCCTTAGTAAAAATGTTACACAAACATATGCAAAATAAAATTGCCCTTAGTAAAAAGTCACACAAAGAAATGCAAAATAAAATTATCCTTAGTAAAAATTGTGAAAAAAAGATGGCAATCCTGTATCCAAATTAAAAGTCCACTTTTATTATTGCAAAGTTAAAATATACAAGAAACTCTATAGCAATAGCATGGTCTCACGCGTTTCGGCGGAAGCCGTATTCATAGACCTAAAAAGGCACAGGTGAGTGTTGTTTAAAAAGAACCTCTTAACAGGCTATTGGTTGGTGTAAAAACACACCCCTATTAACCTGATACACACAGGGTGAGTGAATTTTGAGCTTATTTACACCCTTTCGCATAGTGCTTGTGTTCCTCTGTCATTTGATATGGACGGCTGTGTACACTGATATAGTTTTCAACTGTTGTTTGCCTTAGTAAAAAAGTCACACAAACATATGCAAAATAAAATTACCCTTAGTAAATAAGTCACACAAACATATGCAAAATAAAAGTACCCTTAGTAAAAAAAAGTCACACAAACAAATGCAAAATAAAAGTACCCTTAGTAAATAAGTCACACAAACATATGCAAAATAAAATTACTCTTAGTAAAAAAAGTCACACAAATATATGCAAAACAAAAGTACCCATGGTAAATAAGTAACACAAACACATGCAAAATAAAATTACCCTTAGTAAAAAATAGTCACAAAAGGGGGCGGAGCTAGCAGCTTAACAGAGCAGACGTGCTTCTACAGAGCTCCTGATACAGTACCAGATTTTGAGCCATTAAACCAGGCTATATTGGTCTAAATTGTCTAAAAACAGTACCTGACCTAACAAGGAACACTCCGGTCACTACTAGAGACCGTTTGAAGTAACGCCCGTGATGGGCGCATCCGCCGACCTCCAGCCCGGTTTAGGAAAGACTGAGGCTTCTGTGACCTCCACGGTAGTTGGCCAACCTGAGAGTAATAGCACAGGAACGGCAAGAACATCAATCGCGGCAGACATATAGCCACTTTCATGTTTAATGCACTGTTTGAAGCCCCACTTTCCACCACCAAACAGTACTCCTTTAGCCTAACCTGCAAGCATGGCTTACTAACGGCCCACCGACATACGCAGCTAAGCCTCATGATTAGAGCTGCTGAGGGACACTGAGAGCGACAGGCATAAAAAAGCAATCTGTGCTGGAACCCGGAGGCTGACCTGAGCTGTGTGAGCAGCCAAACAGACAAACACCACGAAAGCTGGGTGGTCTAGAGAGGCACTGCGGCTGCCACGCTGTACCCACCTGGAGTCGAAAGTGAAGCTGGTAGTGGCGCGAACGGCCGCCATCTTCTTTTCCTGGAATAGTGAAAGTTTTGCGGAGCCACAGCACACTCAGCCGGTTCACCAAGTACTGACGACTTCAAGATAGCCCCCGGTCTTTGGGTGCGGGCTCTGGGACCTCCCTCCTCTACACACCAGCTCTGGACCAGCCTGGACAGACCTGTTCCAGTGAGGACTGCAGCTCCGAACTTGTGGGTGAGATCTGTCCTAACTACATAACACAACACACACATGGAAGATATTTTACCTTAACCCTTTCTCCTACCCCCCTCTGTACACTTCTTTGACCACTCTGTTGGCTGTTTTGGGAGTTCCAGCTACTAACTGTCCCCTACCTTGGAAGTGGTTGCATTAGCTGTGGCCTGTTATATATATCTGATTCGGTCACTGCTTTAAGAAGCCTCCACCTTTTTTGCTCCCTCCTTGCTGCTTACACTTGGGGGCCACTAAACAGAGAAACTTACAAGAAAGATACCCCAACTGGACTCAGTACACATTTCTCCATAAAGGCATAAGAGAGGCCCCTCACGCTGCTTCCACCCCATTGGGCACCCTTGGGGCCTAGATAACCTTTGCTGGCTCACTACAAAAGGCACAGCGCAGTGGGCCCCCAGTCATGTCCTATGGGGTCCCTGCTACATGCCCACTGAGACTATTCCCAACCTATTGGATACATTAGGAGTATTTTGTGTCAGAGACCTGCCTAATACCACAAGGACACCTGAACAAACCGTTCTTGACTAATGTTGGGGTTTTCTTTAAACAAATATATTATTCAGAAGTGTTGTAAACCTCTGTAATCACATCCCGCCTCTTCCCTTCCGACCTGGTTTTCCAGGCTGGTCACTTCCATATACTTTATATCTTTTCCCCTTCCTATGGTCATATCCCTTTTGTCCCTGAGGTGGGGGTGTTGAGTCCTTGGGCATTTGCGTGGCGCCCTATAGGTCTATCCTGGGGTGACACGACATAGTGTTTATTTGTAACAAAACTGTGGATATTGTCCTCATTAAATGCAGATTGTGGGAGAGGTATTAATACCTAATATTGTTAATACAAGGCTTTTTTTTCTTTACCTTTACCCTACCCAAGTATCTTGTGAGCTGTCACTTTCTCTCTTCCCTCTCTGGAACTACACTTACTCTCTCTTTATCTAACTCTTCCTCCACCTCTCCCTTTCCTGCCTAGCTTGTCTAGGTGGGTCACTGAAACCTCCCTTTTCCCCTCGCCAGTGGGTCGTATCCAACTTTACCCAGGGGTGGAGATTGAGTGTATCATCTTATTTTTCTCTGAACTCTTCCTTTTCCCTCAGACCCTTGTGAATTACACCTGTATAGATCTATACTTTTCTATATGTGCCATGGTGTAGCGTTACTAGGGAAATGGTTTCCAGCCCCGCTCTAAAGGTAAATGTACAATGTCTGAAATATTAATGCTTTAGTTGATCTAACCCTTTTTCTCAGCAGTGGTGTATATATCTCGTTGGAACAGTTGTCCATTGTGAGGTTGCAACATTAGGTGTTGAGCGTTTTCCAAAATGCCTCACTCTGCCAGGGAACACCCCAAGTCCAATTCAAAGTTAAGAAAACGGTATATGACTATTTTACAAAGTCAGTTAAGGAGCCGACCACAGAGGTCCACAGATAACTTAGTGACCCTGATTCTCAGGATGAGGAGTCCAAATCTAGCATGCACTCTGCTATTGCCTCTCAACACTTTATTACAGAATCTACACACAAAAAAATGCTAGCCATGCAGACTCTGAAATTGGCGAGAGGGTAGATGCGTTGGAGCGCAAACAGGATGATATCGCGGTGGACCAATCTAGTCTGCTCTCATATTCCGAGAACCTAGCTGAGCAAATTACGTAATTGGAGTTCAAACTGGCTGATGCTGAAGACAGGTCCAGGCATAACAACATAAGGTTTAGGGGCATCTTGGAGTCTATCTCGTCAACAGAGCTACATGAATACCTGCAAGCTCTGTTCCAGGAGTTGGTGGTATCTCCTGAGGGCTTAACGAGCACCATGGAGCAAGCTCATAGGGCCCTCTGTTCTAGGATGGTGGCCCCGGGAAAACCAAGAGACGTCATAGCTCGTTTCCACAGCTTCCTTTTCAAAGATAAGTTAATGATAAGTGAATGAGAAATTCAGAGAAGTCCAACTCCTCCCTGACCTGTCGGCCCACACTCTCCAACAACGCCGGCAGTTCCAGCCTGTTACTACCATTCTCCACAAAACCAACGTCAAATACAGATGGGGCTACCCCACCAGACTCATTCTTACCAAAGATAACCAAACATCTGTGGCCACTACGGTTTCTCATGGACTAAAGATTAAAGCGCCCTAAGATGCACCACCCACAGGACGCTATCAGACCTCTGGGGGACATTGCCTGAACTGCTGGGTCAGACTTTAGGCCCGATGTGAATATTCTACTACCTTACTGGCATGCCAAGAAAACCTGGTAATTTATTACCTTTCTGTACTGTTATTTCTTGTTAACACCTACAAATGTTTAGAAATGCACTTTTTACAATGTTTTTTATACTGTTTAACTCAGGGTTTACTGTTTACTAGTTATTGACATAAAATTGACTGTACTAGAGCAGGGATGGTGTTCTGGCCCCTATCTCATCTGCACTCAAGCATAGTGTTCTCCCCCCCCCCCCCCAATTAGAAGCCCATCCTAGGGTTCCTTTGAGGTGGACTATTTCCACCACACTTTCAGATGCTTTACCAGTGTCTAATCCAACCTATCTACCCCTTCCCTTCCCCCTCTTTTTCACCCATCCTATATTGAAAGGTTTTCATACATCACCTTAGTTGTACCTACATTCTAATACATGGATAACTCAACATTACGAATTCTCACTCATAATGTTAGAGGACTCAACTCTCCTCATAAACGCAGTCTATTACTGTGTTCGTTAAAGCACCATAACCCCGACATTGTTTTCCTGCAGGAAACACACTGGTTAGCGAACGAACAGGTTAGATTCTCCTCCAAGTCCTATACTCACATCGAATATGCCCCTTTCACCAAGAAAGCCAGAGGCACTGCCATTCTACTCCATAAGCGACTCGCATTTGAGTCAATCCAGGTCATTCAGGTTCCTCAATCTAGATATGTCATCCTGATCTGTAAATTGAATCAAGTAGTTTATACATTGGCCTCTGTTTACCTCCCCAACACCCACCAGCCCAAATGTCTGAAACACATTCTTAATGTAATTGATCAGGTCAAACACGGTAGAGTTATTTTAGCTGGGGATTTTAATATGGTCTTGGATCCTAGAGCTGATAGGAAAACTGCTGACGTAGACAAGACACACTCGCCTACTGAACATTTGGCCAGCAGGTTCCGTATCAATGTCCTGCTCAGGTTACTATGATGTTTGGAGAGCTGTCCATCCTAAAGACAAGGACTACACACATTTCTCACACCCGCACAAGCAGTATGCTAGACTTGACTACATATTTTCCATGGCTGACTCATTAGACATCATTACGTAGCTAACATTTCCCTGTGTGTCTGGTCGGATCACAATCATGTCCTGGCTTGGCAAACACCCCGTATACTAGAGCCCCTTGGTGCATGCCTCATCTTCTCCTTGGAGATGTTGTGTTCAGAGAAGAGCTTCGTAAGGAACTTTTACATTTTATACAGACTAATGATAATGCTCTAGTCCGTGGGGAGCTGCGAAAGATACTATAAAAGGACTTATGATCTGTAAGCAAGCGCACCTTAGACAGCAAGCCGGACTCACCCTGTCGCAAGCCTATATCAAGCTTAGAAACTTAGAAACACAGAATAGGGATACCACATCTGCAGCCTTAACACTCTCATACATATCTCTCAAAATGAGCTACATA
Source organism: Bombina bombina (assembly GCF_027579735.1). NCBI lineage: Eukaryota > Metazoa > Chordata > Amphibia > Anura > Bombinatoridae > Bombina > Bombina bombina. The sequence goes on along the minus strand of NC_069500.1, from coordinate 73,832,662 downwards.
GAACCCAAATTAATTTAACTAAACTAAAACAGCTGTTCTACTATAAAAGTAATACAGCGGACACCCTTCTGGTCAACAAAATCAGAAACAGAGTAGGTGCCTCGCGTATCCACAGTATACGTTCTTCACACTCTCTCCTTAAAATCCCATCCCAAATTGGAGAAGAATTTGCCAAGTATTACCCAAACCTGTATAACATAAATAGCTCCGAAAGGCCCCAAGTAACTTCTTTAGAAAACACATGCACTTATTTGGAGTCTTTAAAGCTTCCCACACTTACTCTCAAAACAGCATGACCTTTTGAGCTCCCCCTTTTCTCTTATGGAAATCCAGCAAGTCATCAAAAATTTTAAATCCTTTAAAATCCCCTGGTCCAGATGGCTTCCCAGTCCATTTCTATAAAATCTTTATCCGAGAGCTTTCCCCCTTATTACTTAGGCTCTAAAATCTGGCTAGGGAGGAGGGCTGCTTCAAGAAAGAATTCTTGGAAGCTACCATTATAACTATTCTTAAACCAAATAAGGACCCTTCGTTGTGCTCCAGTTATAGGCCAATATCCCTCATTAACACATTGACCTAAAGTTCTATTCCAAGTTGTTGGCTAATCGTGTAGCGAATCTCTTACCACACCTCATCAACCTGGATCAGGTGGGGTTCGTCCTACAATGGGAAGGTCCAGATAATACTAGGTGATTGCTAAATATCCTTAGTCTTTCCTCTAGCCTTAACAAGCCTTTATCAGTTATCTCTTTAGATGCCGAGAAGGCTTTCGAACGTGTGCGTTGGCAGTTCCTATCGGAAGCCCTTGAGACTTTTCAGTTCCCCAGTGAAATGATTACTGCGGTTAAAGACCTCTACTCCCACTGCTTTGGTGAGAGGTCTCAGCTTTTAGTCTGCTCCATTTTCTATAATGAACGGCAGCAGACAGGGTTGTCCCCTGTTGCCCTTGTTATTTGCGTTGACCATAGAACCACTGGCGGAGCAGATTAGAACCGATTCTCAAATTAAGGGTGTCACTTTTTTGGCACTGTGCATAAGATAGCCTTGTTTGTGGTTGACGTTACTCTCTTTTCGTCAGACCCTCAACATACTATACCCAGACTAATGAAGATATTGGACTCCTTTGGAGCCCATTCCTTTTACAAATTGAATCTATCAAAAACAGAGATATATGCACAGGGTATCCCGTGTGCCCAATTAAGATCCTTGAAAGCCAGATTTGACTTTAACTGGACAGAGAATTTTATTCTACACCTCGGTGTTAAGCTATCCGGTGACTTTCCTCAAGTTATTAAGGATAACTATTTCCCCCTATTATCGGAGCGTCAAACCCTTAAAAATAACTGGAATTTAACCCACGTTTCTTGGCTGGGTAGAATAGCTGCATTAAAAATGTCCTTTCTGCCCAGGCTTACGTAACCTATTTTGATGTCTTCCCATTAAGGTCTCTAAACACATCCTGTTGCATTTCAAAAGAGAATTAACAAAATATATCTGGCAAGGTAAGCCCCCTAGAGTGGTGCACAAAATACTCCAACTTCCTAAGAATTCTGGAGGCATAGCGTTTCCCTCTGTGGTACAGTATTATGAAGAAGCAATGCTCACCAATGTTGCACAATGGGGAGTCAAACACTCCATGTGCAGGTGGAGGGCAATCGAACAGGCCTCGCTACCTTATAATATACACCTACGTGACCTAATATGGACTTCCCCACACTGCCGCAGAGAATTAGACCTGATAAATCCTATTGTTCGCGAAAGTCTAGATATGTGGGACAAGCTTCGACATTATCCCCATATAGCCCCACACCCCTCCCCTATAACTTCTATGGCTGGTCTCCTAATGGGATTACAGGATACTCACCGGCATAAATGGGCTCAACTGGGAGCCATTATAGTCTCTAACCTCTGGCTCTCCCCCTCTCGGGACTGCTTTAAACATATTACCCAATTCGGAACTGAACCCCTAATCCTGCCATACTTACCTTTTGAATACCACAGAATTAAAAGCTTTTTGGTTAGTTGGGGTTTCAAACCTATGCTAGCTTGACCACTGACCCCTTGGGAGGCCATCTGGAGCCAGGGGGATAGGCTCCGCAGACCCTTATCACTTCATTATGCACTAATAGGGAGTGCTCCATTCCCCAACATGCCGGCCCATCTCCAATGGTGGGAGTCTCTTCTTGGTATCCCAGTATCTTCAAGTACCTGGAGGTGCACTCTGGAACTCACAAAGAAAGCTATTCATTGTACAACATTATATTAAACCTTTTACAAACTCCTAGCGCATTGGTATTATGTACCCACTAGGTTAACTAAGATGTTCCCGAGTGCATCTCCTGCATGTTGGAGGGGCTGTGGTCAGAAGGGCAACATGATGCACATTTGGTGGGAGTGCCCTAGGAACCGCCCCTTATGGAACACCTGCTTTTTAGTTCTGTCCAAGTTGGGTACATCTTTTCCCAGGTCCCCATCTACAGCCTTACTGCATATAGGCATACATACTCCAAAACACCACTCGTACATATGTGGAACAATATCAGTATGAAACTGACGTTGATGTACACCTGTTAAGCACTCACTTTCCTGTTATAAAATTAGAGGGAATAGACTGGTTGAGATTTTTGGATGGAGTGTGGAGCTTAAATCATTAAAATTTAACCTTTAATAGAAATTTTAAAATGGTACATATAGACAAGGACAAAACAATTAAAATATACGTCTGCAGTTTAAATTGAATTACATTGGTTGAGATCTATAATAGTTGGATTGGGAATAATGGGCAATGACATACGATAGAGTTAAAGTTGTGGTTGATAACCAGGTATGTTGGTTTTTAGGATATATGTACAATCCTCAGGTAAGGCAGTATATCTAAATAACGTTGGTAAGATAACTGGTTGAGTAAAGTAAATGTTACCTTAATCGGAAAGATAATAAAATTTGGACCCTTTGACAAAGCCAGGTTACTGGCGAAACATGTTAGGGGATTGTGTCTATATGTAATTTTAGCTTGTCTGCTCTTTTGATCATTAATCTTAGGTGGAAATGTTTCACCACAAGCTTATTAGCTGAAATAATTACGGCTTTATTTGCCACCTCCACCTAGGTATAATTTATTACTATAGTTGTTTGAGGGAATGGGTAATGGCAAGTAATATTAGCTCGACCTAGATACTGATTGATATTGTAAATCGGTAACTCTATATTATTACCCGCATTTTGAAACGTTGATAACATCCATTTATAGCAATGGTATAGGCCGGTATTGATAGCAACTCTAACTTCTCTAAAGGTATAGCCCGGTATTGATAGCAATTCCAATTTCCTTAAAGGTATAGGCCGGTATAGATAGTAATTCTAACTTGCTTATGGTTTAGGCCAGCATTGATAGCAACTCCAATTCCCTTAACCCCTTAATGACCGGACCATTTTTCAATTTTCTTACCCTTAATGACAATGGCTATTTTTACATTTCTGCAGTGTTTGTGTTTAGCTGTAATTTTCCTCTTACTCATTTACTGTACCTACACATATTATATACCGTTTTTCTCGCCATTAAATGGACTTTCTAAAGATACCATTATTTACATCATATCTTATAATTTACTATAAAAAAAATATAAAATATGAGGAAAAAATTGAAAAAAACACACTTTTTCTAAATTTGACCCCTAAAATCTGTTACACATCTACAACCACCAAAAAACACCCATTCTAAATAGTTTCTAAATTTTGTCCCGAGTTTAGAAATACCCAATGTTTACATGTTTTTTGCTTTTTTTGCAAGTTATAGGGCAATAAGTACAAGTAGCACTTTGCTATTTCCAAACCACCTTTTTTCAAAATTAGTGCTAGTTGCATTGGAACACTGATATCTGTCAGGAATCCCTGAATATCCCTTGACATGTATATATTTTTTTTTAGTAGACATCCCAAAGTATTGATCTAGGCCCATTTTGGTATATTTCATGCCACCATTTCACCGCCAAATGCGATCAAATAAAAAAAATTGTTGACTTTTTCACAAATTTTTCCACAAACTTTAGGTTTCTCGCTGAATTTATTTACAAACATCTTGTGCAATTATGGTATAAATGGTGTTAAATACTTCTCTGGGATCCCCTTTGTTCAGAAATAGCAGACATATATGGCTTTGGCGTTGCTTTTTTGTAATTAGAAGGCTGCTAAATGCCACTGCACACCACGCGTGTATTATGCCCAGCAGTGAAGGGGTTAATTAGGGAGCTTGTAGGGAGCTTTTAGGTTTAATTTTAGCTTTATTGTACTGTAGTAGACAACCCAAATTATTGATCTAGGCCCATTTTAGTATATTTCATGCCACCATTTCCCCGCCAAATACGATCAAATAAAAAAAAACTGTTCAATTTTTCACAATTTTAGATTTCTCACTGAAATTATTTACAAACAGCTTGTGCAATTATGGCACAAATGGTTGCAAATGCTTCTCTAGGATTCCCTTTGTTCAGAAATAGCAGACATATATGGCTTTGGCGTTGCTTTTTGGTAATAATAAGGCCGTTAAATGCTGCTGCGCACCACACTTGTAATATGCCCAGCAGTTAAGGGGTTAATTAGGTAGCTTGTAGGGTTAATTTTTAGCTTTAGTGTAGAGATCAGCCTCCCATCTGACACATCCCACCCCCTGATCCCCCCTGACCCCCCTCACACAGCTCTCTTCCCTCCCCCACCCCACAATTGTCCCCGCCATCTTAAGTACTGGCAGAAAGTCTGCCAGTACTGAAATAAAAAGCATTTTTTTTTTTTTATTATTATTTTCTTCATACAGTCTGCAGTGATGGATCCCCCTTACCTTACAACCTCCCTGATCCCCCCCATACATCTCTCTAACCCTCCCCCCTACCTATTTGCCGCCATCTTGGGTACTGGCAGCTGCCTGCCAGTACCGAATTTGCCCCCAAAAATAGTTTTTTTCTAGTTTTTTATTTAAAACATTAGTTTTCTGTAGTGTAGCTGGCCCCCCTCAATAACCTACATCCCTCCCCCTCCCAGATCCCTTACGTGACAATGGAGATCCCTTCCTTCAACTGCATCTTTATTTTTTTTAAGAGGAGTGCATAAGTTGCGTGCGCACGTACGCGCGCGCTTACCCCCCCCCCCCCCGCCACCCCCGCCGCAACCGCCGAGAGTACTACATTTGAGCCGATCGGGCTAGAAGTAAGTAAAAAAAAATAAGCAAACGCAATTGAAAGGATTTGCTCCCACCCACCAACAAATGTATTAGCCGCAATAGCCGATACAGAGAGGGCCCCAAGGTATAGGCTGGTAACGATATTTAGCATAGGAATAACCTCCCAAGGTATAGGCCGGTAACTATTAACCATTAGGTATTACCACTATCTGAACATTAACGCAAGCTAAATTCCCAATCTACTTATAGGTAGAGGTACCGATCGACAGCCCTTTAGTGGCACCCTATTATATTTAAAAGTAAACTACTATTATTTATCTTTCAAGTAATTCATGAGTATTTAGTCCCTAAGGTACAGGCCGGTATCTTTTAGCCTCTGGCTCCCATTAATAAAAACAGCAATTGTGAAATTCCATCATACAAATTAGTTATAACTATATATTATATCCTTGTAGCATTAATATACAGTAGTTCAAGGAAACTGTATTGCAAATATCAAATATGCTATTGCTTGATATTCCCACAAATTACCCAGCATAGGTCAATATCTAGTAGAAACAAGTAAAGTAAACTACGGAAACAAAATATTAATGTTATCTGAATTTCTTCATTACATTCTACTTTTTTGCTAAGTTGGTTAAGTCTATAATAACGCCAAGACTAGTGATACTGTCACATCTCCAAAATCTCTATGGGTATAACCACACCGAATATTTAATGAAAAAGTTGTGATAAAAAGAGTCAATGATTGTATACAAATGTTGCAGTATTTCAATAACAAGTGAAATCAAACACGCAATTGTATCTAGATATTGAAGCGCAATCAGTGGCTACACCCCAGTGCATGTCAATCGCAAACACCCACCTCTGATACCAGTCTAGACAATACTGTAATTTAGTATTAGCAGTTACGGTAGCCTAATAATACCGATATTTTCCAGGGATCTGATACTTTACATTGATTAAGTAAGTGCACAATACAGTACCCTTAACTCACAAATTTTAAACCTCTAACCCTTGCCCTTGGGTACCGTAACTGTGAACAAGTGATATTGAGGACTACTTAACAATACCGATACTCTATATTAACCAGATATCAGATTTAGATTGAGCTATTCTACAATAGTGCTTTCAAATCTCCAAATACAATCTTTGATCTTAGCTTACATATTACTGCAGTGGAAACGTGACATTTTGGGTAATGAAATATTGTAGATACTTACAAGTATGATTAGTTAATTAACTTAGAAATCTCTAATTTACATGAACCATACCCTGTACATCTTTAGAAATTATCAAGGCCTCTATTAATATCAGCAATTTGTGAATACGGCACGTATTACTTAATAGGTGGGATATTTTAAAATAGTATGTGACACATCCAAAATCCAATGTAACTAGACCACTACAAGTGAGAGTTAACAATAGCTCAAAATTTTATTATCTTTCCGACTAAGGTAACATTTACTTTACTCAACCAGTTATCTTACCAACGTTATTTAGATATACTGCCTTACCTGAGGATTGTACATATATCCTAAAAACCAACATACCTGGTTATCAACCACAACTTTATTTCCATCGTATGTCATTGCCCATTATTCCCAATCCAACTATTATAGATCTCAACCAATGTAATTCAATTTAAACTACAGACGTATATTTTAATGGTTTTGTCCTTGTCTATATGTACCATTTTAAAATTTCTATTAAAGGTTAAATTTTAATGATTTAAGCTCCACACTTCATCCAAAAGTCTCAACCAGTCTATTCCTTCTAATTCTATAACAGGAAAGTGAGTGCTTAACAGGTGTACATCAACGTCAGTTTCATACTGATATTGTTCCAGTTCTTAGTCCAGTACACAGCACCCCTCTCTGAGTCTTCTGTACTCTACAACTAAGCTATATTGAATAGCTGACTATAGACAATAAACAGATTATTCCTGTACTGACTTATTAGTAGTGCCTTAGTAACCCCCTACTTTCGTTTGAAAACTCGTACATATGTATTTACCTTTTCACGACTGTTAAACATGCTGTAGCTTGTGCATGGAAAAAAGAGCTCCCGCCTAATTAGGCTAACGTTTGTAGTACTATGGCATATATATACACCATGGAGAAGGATCTATACTACAAACTGGACAACTCAGACCTATTTGAATTAACTTGGGCAGACTGGAAACATAACTATGACACAGACTGGAAACCCAATCTGTTGACATCCGACTGAGTTAGTGAAGGTGTAAGATGAGTAAGACTTACATTAAAACCCCATATATAAGTTAGCAAATATCCCATTCGTCCCTGTCCTCCCTCCCCCCTCTTCTTCCCCTATTCATCAAACCAGAAATATCGGTGACTATTAGTCCCCAGTGGTTCTTTGATTCCACAATTCTCTATGTTCACTAGAAATAAATCAATTATCTTAGCAATGACCTGTTATACTTATGTGATTGTAATGTATTGATCTGTTTATCCTTCGGGTCTCTTGGCCCTACATGTTCTCAGTTGATTTTCTTTCCTTATGTAATTCTCATTGAACGATCAATAAAGCTTTTGAAAACTCAAAGAAAAAAAAAAAAAAGTCACACAAACATATGCAAAATAAAATTACCCTTAGTAAAAAGTCACACAAACATATTCAAAATAAAATAACTCTTAGTAAAAAAAAGTCACAGAAACAAATGCAAAATAAAATAACTCAGTAAAAAAAAAAAAAAAAAAAAGCAACACTTATGCAAAGCAGAAAACTTGTTTAATAAGTTAAAAAAGAACTTTGATATTATGAAACATGATTGTGGGTAGAGATACTTCACAGGTACAATAGACTTTATGAATTCTGCAGGTCATTATTCATTCTTTACAGGGACAGTACTTTTCTATAACAAAAGAGACGTGACTATTTTACACTTACATAAACATTTAGAGTTCCTGTGTTTCCAGCCTTTTTCTGAAGTGGATGAAGCTGTAACTGTTTTAGCTGTTTAGCAATAGTTTCTCATTTCATGTGTGAGATTTCATGTCACAATGCAAATACAGATGATAATGTCTTTAATGCCCACTAACAAATCTGTAGAAAATATAAGTGAAGTGACCTTTATCTCACAAGCATCTATAAATCTTGTCCAATCAATGACCAATATTAAATGGACAGTAAACATGAACATGGGGGAAAAAAAGCAGAACGCACTCCTGGTTGTCTAACAAAAAGCAGTCACTGTAGAAAGTGTCCCCACAGCAAACTCTGCATTCTTGCATTGGAGCGAGCAATATGGCTGTACTGTCCAGCTTGTCATATGTAAAAAAAGAAAAAAAGCTTGAAACAGTGGGGCAGCAATAAATGGGAGTGGTGTTGCTAAATGGCCATAATAATGAAAAAAAAAATGACATGCTATAATTTGCTAGAACAGGTCATTTTAACCCTAGCAATGCCCCAACTCTATGTGTTTCACCCCTGCAAAAAGTTTAAACACATAGTTATAGTACTGATTGGGGAGTCACATAGCTTTGATGGTCCTAATGAGAAACTAGCAGTCACCCAATCAGAGGCAGTAGTCGCACATCTGGGTCCTACAACTATCACTGCTGATTGGCTAAGAGGCAATTTCTTTTCAATGTGTTGCGGGGGTTAAAGACATACATCTGGGGCATTGTTAGTGTTAAAATTAGATGCTCTTCAACAATATAGAACAATCACAATTTTTTTCCTTATTATAGCCCTTTTAAAATATACCTAATAGGCAATGCTGCACTTGGCACATATGAAGGTGCACTATAAACCTCAATCATTTTGATGTAGGGTAATATTTTTGATATTTACTGTCCCTTTAAGAAGTTTGAAAGCAACATTTGCATTTTTGCTGATACTTAATAGTGAAATGTTATTCCTATAATTTATTCTGTACAGAAAGTTTTTACTCAATTAATTTGTATAAGGTGAAAGAATGAGCTGCATTTAAAAGACCACTAAAGTAAAAAATAAACTTTAATGATTCAACTTTCCACATCCATTATCTAAATATGCACAATATTTTTATATGCACACTTTCCTACCGTGCATGTACAAGAGTCATATAATATATACGTATATGCATTTTGTGATTGGCTAATCGTTGTCACATGATGCAGTAGGAATGAAAATAAAAATAACTTTGAAATTAGTCAGAGAAAAAAAATCTACTGCTCACGTGAAATTCAAACTAAGTGCCTTTGCATTGTCTATTTATCATGCATTTATTGATTATGCTATTTTAATGTGTTTAGTGGTCCCTTAAAGGGACACTGAACCCAAATTTTTTCTTTTGTGATTCAGATAGAGCATGCAATTTTTAACAACTTTCTTATTTACTCCTATTACCAATTTTTCTTCATTCTCTTGCTATCTTTATTTGAAAAAGAAGGCATCTAAGCTATTTTTGGGTTCAGACCTTGGACAGCACTTTTTTATTGGTGGATGAATTTATTCACCAATCAGCAAGAACAACCTAGGTTGTTCACCAAAAATGGGCCGGCATCTAAACTTACATTCTTGCTTTTCAAATAAAGATACCAAGAGAATGAAGAAAATTTGATAATAGGAGTAAATTAGAAAGTTGCTTAAAATTGCATGCTCTATCTGAATCACGAAAGAAAAAATGTGGGTTCAGTGTCCCTTTAAGTTTAACACAGATACATGTAAAAATATGCATTTGGAAAGAAAGACTATTTAACCTACTTGCAACATAAATGTAATGACTCTTGGGAAAGCAAAGATGAAAATAATTTAAGGATTGTTTAAATGAAAAAGCAGTAGATAATGCCACAGACATGCATAAAAGGGACACAGATACAACTGGTGAAAATGTAATTCTTAATTCCTCAGCATAACCTCATCTTTAAAGGGACGTTAAACAGTAAAAAAATGCTATATATAATGATGTATTCAGAGCAAAGATTAGCTTTGAGAATAATGCAGATGGATGTTTTTAAATGATATAAGTTGTCTACAAAACTTAAAATATAAGTGTAAAGGTTTAGTTTATGTAAAGTACTTTAGTTTTTATAATGTAATGGGCTTGTGCCATATAACAACCTAGGTTTCCCCTTTATCCAACTTTTCTGTAGAAGACAATTAAGGACAGAATCAAAACAAGAAATGAAATAGGGTGTGCAAACAAATTTAACAGGGTTTCCCACATCCCTTTGCGTGCACTCCCTCTTTAATTGCCTGTTTCTATCTGCCCATAATTGTCCTCACCAAAAGAGATAAATAACTGGAAAGCTAGATTTCAGCAAGGTGGTGCCCTTTATAGAACCTCAGCATTTTTCTTTCATGATGCAGATAGAGTATAACATTTTAGGCACCTTTCAATTAACTTCTATTATCAAATTTGTTTCACTCCCTTCGTATCCTTTGTTGAAGGAGCAGCAATGCACTACCAGGAGCTAAGTTCAGTAGTGCATTGCTGCTGCTAAGGATACCTAGGCATGTTTTTCAACAAAGGATATTTAGCAGAGAATGAAGAAAATAACTTAATAGAAATTGTAATGTTGTCCCTTTAGTCATTTACTATATGGCAATATTACAAGTGGCGTACTAAATCATCTTTTGCTTGTGTGCTAACTGCGCTAACTGCGCTTAAAGTAAAAATGTATCATGGCCGCATTAGCGCTGGTATTACAAGCTGGTATTACAAGCTGAAAGTAAAAAGTTAGCAAGCGAGCAAAAGACCAGCACGAACTTCAGGACTTTGGATACTGTAACCGTGTTAACTTCTCCCCATAGACTTACATGGGGTGCGCTAAAAAAAACATCACTTGCGTTCTAACTCTACAACGAGTTAGACCAACTGCGCTAAATCCTAAAGTGAATTAAGAATACTTTATATTCTTCTGTTCTTCACATAAAAGAAAATGTTCTTTTTATTTTTAAATATATATATATATATATATATATATATATATATATATATATATATATATATATATATATGATTTTTTTAAACAAAATACCCAAGTGGTATCAACTGTAGAAACTATGTTGATTTATTTGTAAATTAATATTAGTATCTGCACTGCAATCAGAATATAAAGAAGGGTATTAGGAGATGGGATAGATCAGTAAAGATACTAAAGATAGAGGTATATTGGATACTGGTTTTAAAAACATAATACCCTTTAATAATAATAGTATCCCCAATGAGAATATTTGTGGTATTTATCCTCCATGATACATCATTCCTATAAACAAAGTTTTTTCTTTTTGGCCCAATGTATATACATTTCATTCTCATTTTTTACAAGTAATGTTATCTTTTTAAATTATTCCTAATTTACATATTTTGTATGGTATTAATTTATATTGAAAACTACTACTCCAACACAACATCATTTTTCTTTTTTACCTTTTTAGATAATGGCATTTTGAATTATCCAATTATTTTTCAATTCTTATTTATTACTTCTATTTCAAAGCACAACACATTTTGATTTAATTATATTTTTGTATTAAGTTAGGTGTTCTTGCATGTATGTATTATATTTGTGACATTGATAATTATGGCTTGTAATCATGACATACCTGACTAGAAGTTCCGAATAGAACTTGTTGTGCACCGGTGGAGTATGGGGTTAATATCTAATTGGTGCAACATATGTTGCCTTAATAAAGGTTTTGTAAGGTTAACATGTGATCATTCACTGACTGCTTACAGATTACACTTGTTATAATTATCAATGAATAAACAGCTATACAGCTTTTTCAAGAGATACCGTCCTCGTCTTCGTATTGTTCGCTTGTCCTTAATTAATATTAATTAATATTAAAATCATAAACTGTTTTTATGTCCCTTCAATAAACAATGTTGTGTACACACTTTTAAAATGTACATCACATAATTAAAAAGGTTCTGAGAAACTATGGAGAGGCTAGAAAAATTAGACGTGTTTTCTTGAGACGAGATATAATTAACTTATATAATATATTGAGGTATTGTACTGAGAAATCTAATGCAACTGCGTATGACAAAACATTACCCTATTAGGTTATGGAAATGATATGCAAAAGTTCACTGTCAAGAAAAGAAATTATCATAATTAAGAGCAGTGAAGTAAATTAAGTAGATAATTGTATACATGGACTATTTTTATTTAAAATTTTGTTGATGGTTGTGATAGGAAAAATGGTAACCAAAGTAATTTATAACTGTTAAATCAATTGACAGGGGTTTCAACATAATTTCATGGATCACATGAGATCTGGGAAAACTGAATTTGATGTTACAATTTAATTGCAATCTATTTTATTTGCTATAGATAAAACCATTTCTGAGAGCTACTTTTTAAAATGGATGTCAAAGTCAAAATAAAAATGACATGATTCAGACGGAGCATGTAATTATAAAAAACACTTTCCAATTTCCTAGTATTGGCAAATTTATGTCTTTCTCTTTTGTGAAAATGAGCTCCTCTCCATTTCAGAATGCCTAGATAGGTGTCATGCATACTATGGGCTAGATTAAAGGTGAAGTAAAAAGTGTAGGGCGCGCTATTGTTTGCTCAGTGTTGCAGAAAGAATAACGTACAATCTGGTATTAGGATCTGATGGCTAAATATTTTAACCAAAGCATGTTAACATAAGTGGGAGGCTACGGAGGGAGGCGGGTGGGGGGCCCATTGCTGTAGGGGGCCGCTACGCCACGCTACAGGCGTTTGAAAAAAAAAAAATTAACATGCATCACAGTGAGTGGGTATAGTTTTCTCTTTAGAAATACTCTCTGCAAGACATGATCTGGAATATAAATGCATCCCTAAATAAGAGATAATCTATTGTTAATTATACTGAGCTCCTTTATTTGTCAGAACTAAAAAAACTCCTATCACACTTTATGTGCACGGCACTGGTATACTGAACACGTTATTGTTTTTTGTCATTGTTTGTGTTTCTGGCACTGATAAGTAATAGCATAGATTTTTATTTTACAGAAAAACAGACAGCTTGCTTATAAATGGAGAATAAATATCTCTTGCTTTCTGTAAATACTGTACTTGTCCAAAGATCCCTAAAGAGGCCAAAATCACATTTCTGAGGCAAAAAGTCTAAAGCAGAGACTTGATTTGCAGCACTTTAAAGAAAACCTAGGTTAGAATGTGTTTTTTGCCTCTATAGGATACAAAATGTGTTTAATGTCTGTAAGTTATCCATGACTTGTGTGCCAATTTAAATTACCATTACAATGATATGCTGAACGTAAAATCTTATTTTATTAGCTTTAAAGGAACAAAAAGGTACAATTTTAAGCAACTTTGCAATGTACTTCTATTATAAAATGTACTTTGTTTTTTGTTATCCTTTGTTGAAAATCAGGAAAGTAAGTTCAGGGGTGTGCACGTGTCTGCAGCACTATATGGTAGCAGTTTTGCAACAATGTTATAGCAAGAGCACTATATGGCAGCACTATTTTCTGTCATGTAGTGTCCAGACATGTGAACGCTACCTATCTACACATCTCTTCAACAAAGAATAACATAAGAACAGAGCAAATTTGAAAATAGCAGTAAATTGGAAACTTTTTTTAAAAAAATTGTATTCTCTGAATCATGAAAGAAATATTTTGGGTTTTATGTCCCTTTAAATAGTTTTTTTCCCACACTTCCAGGATTCACAGATTTAACAGCCCCATACCAATTCTCTCTATCTGAAAATTGTTCACTTTAAATTTAAAAGCAATTAAAAACAATGGAAAGCTGGTTTGCTGGCTGGGAGGGCCCCTGAAAGCAGACCGGTAGGACACCAGTTAGCCATCCCTGTTCTACATTGATAAAACAAATAAATACTGCATTCATTATATTTAAGCAGTGGCAACTTATTCATTAGGCATAGCAGGCACAGTGCCTAGGGCCCATTATATGTTAGGGGCTTGAATTTCTTTTAAAATCAAAAGGAAAAAAGGTGAACTTTTTTGGTTTGAGGAAAATGTTTTATTTTTTTTCTCATATCCGAAATTCCTTATCTAAATAGATAGTAATCTACTGATGAAATGACTTATAATACAAGTCCTGAAGTTCTGGGGTGGGGTGGCCTCTCCCACTTGTGTTTGGGTAGGGCACAAGATGAAGTAAGCCATTACACATAGGGTTGTCACCTTGGCCATGTTTTCCTGGACACTTATGAGTTAAACATGCTGTAGGGTGTGTAGGGAGTACCATGCATTGTGCTTTTCATCAGCACTATTCATATGATGTCTAAAGACACAATACATGTTCTGCCCTTCTTACCCTGCAACATGTGTAACTCATAAGTGTCTAGGAAAACATGGCCGACATGAGGGGTTGATGCCCCATTTAGGGTTGCCACCTCAGCCATGTTTTCCTGGACACTTATGAGTTAAACATGCTGTAGGGTGTGTAGGGAGTACCATGTATTGTGCTTTTCATCAGCACTATTCATGTGATGTCTAGAGACACAATACATGTTCTGCCCTTCTTACCCTGCAACATGTGTAACTCATAAGTGTCTAGGAAAACATGGCCGACATGAGGGGATGATGCCCCATTTAGGGTTGCCACCTCAGCCATGTTTTCCTGGATACTTATGAGGTACACATGCTGCAGGGTGTGCAGAGAGGAACATGCATTGTGTTTCTGAACAGCACTATTCATTTTCCTCCCTGCACACCCTGCAGCATGTGTAACTCATAAGTGTTCTGTATTTTAAGGGACAGGTGGCAACCCTAGCCCCATTGCCCCTTTTAGTAATGCCAATACTCAGGTATAGGATGAATGGGAAGTCCATTCAGCACAATTAAATTCTTGCAATAGGCAAGATAATGTACATACTTCAACTGTATAAAATCAAATATAATCCAGTCTGGATTATAACCATCAAAACATAGTCATAAAATATCATTTTTAATTGTTTTTTTTTAATGGAGAAAAGGTGTCTAGTACCTACAAAATAACAATGCAGCACTTTATTTACTGTATTCATTGTGCTTTTATCAGTGGATTTCCCAGTAATAAGATGTTTATTAAGCAATGGATGTTTCTTTAAATAAGCAATAATCTGCATTAAAAGTTTCAATTAAGACCCCTCTAAGTAACATCTGGTATCTTACCCACTCATGGTTTATGTTTATAATCAACAATAAAAAGAAATGAGTTCTTAAAACATCCCTGAAGATAAAATAATCCCTCAAACATTAAGTAACCAACTGTTAAAAAAAAAAAGTTCTACCTATTATAACTCATTAAAAGTTTTGGTCTTTTCAGTGAGGTTATCCTTTGGGTAAAAAAATAAAAAAAAAGCTAGTTGCATCCTTTATTTTTCTGAAATTAAATTAAATTAGGGGAAACAGGTGCTGCTAAATTAAACTAAGAGCAGCTTTTTTATTGCTGAGGAAAAAAAATGTACAAATATAGCAATTACTGCTCATTCTTCATGCAAATCTAAATAATTAAAGACTTGAAGGTAATTGAACTAAATGAGTTTGATTTTAAACTTAGATGAATATATTTAGCTGTATAAATACTTTTGGCATAAAGGCATAAAAAAACATGTTTTTCAAACAATATCTAAGAATAACAGAATTTGGAGAGTTAAAGGGACAGTCTAGGCCAATATAAACTTTCATGATTCAGATAGAGCATGTAATTTTAAACAATTTTCCAATTTACTTTTATCACCAATTTTGCTTTGTTCTCTTGGTATTCTTAGTTGAAAGCTTAAACTAGGAGGTTCATATGTTAATTTCATAGACCTTGAAGCCCACCTCTTTCAGATTGCATTTTAACAGTTTTTCACCACTAGAGGGTGTTAGTTCACGTATTTCATATAGATAACACTGTGCTCGTGCACGTGAAGTAATCTGGGAGCAGGCACTAATTGGCTAGACTGCAAGTCTGTCAAAATAACTGAAAAAAGGGGCAGTTTGCAGAGGCTTAGATACAAGATAATCACAGAGGTTAAACGTATATTAATATAACTGTGTTGGTTTTGCAAAACTGTGAAATGGGTAATAAAGGGATTATCTATCTTTTAAAACAATAAAAATTCTGGTGTAGACTGTCCCTTTAAAGACACATGGAACACATTTTTCTTTCATGATTCAGATGGAGCAGGCATTTTTAAATAACTTTCAAATTTACTTCTATTATCAAATTTCCTTAATTATTTTGGTATATTTAGTTGAAAAGCAGAGGCGTAAGCTTATGAGCGTGCACGTGTCTGGAGCACTAAATAGCAGCAGTTTTGCCAGAATGTTATCCATTTGTAAGAACACTAGATGGCAGCACTATTTCCTCCCATTTTGTGCTCCAGACACCTTCCTAGGTAAGTAAATTGTAAACTTTTCTCTGGTTGAATCACAAAATAAATTGCTGGGTTTCATATCCCTTTTACTTTGTGTGGTCAACTTTTTTACGTATTTAGGGGCCGATTTATTAAAGTGCGTATCATGTCCGCCGCACATCGATAAATGCTGACAGCATACGCATTCATCATTGCACAAGCAGTTCTTGTGAACTGCTTGTGCAATGCCGCCCCCTGCAGATTCGCGGCCAATCGGCCACTAGCAGGAGGTGTCAATCAGCACAATCGTATAGGATCGGGCGGATTGATGTCCGCAGCATCAGAGCAGGCGGACAAGTTATGGAGAAGCGGTCTTTCGTATAACTGCTGTTTCCGGCGAGCCTGAAGGCTTAAGTGGAAACAGGGGTATTGATCTCCATTCGGAGCGTGATAATTCGGCCCCTAAGAGTTAAAGGCATATTTAGATACATGCATGGTATATATCAATAATTAAAGGGAAGTGAAAGTCACAATTAAACTTTTATTGGTTCAAATAGAGCATACGAAGAGTCTTTGCAATTTTCTAATGTTATTATATTGTATTCATTCTCTTTGTTGAAGGCTCAGAAGCAGAGGTGCACTACTGGTGATTGTTGACTACACACATATGCCTTTTGTTATTGGCTCATTATATGTGTTCAGCCAGCTCCCAGTACTCTATTGCTGCTCTAGAGCTGTGTTTAATCCCTTTGTTTGGGTAGTTATATGTAAGTTATAATTAAAGGCAAGTGGTGGAGGACTTGATACTCTAGTAGACACAACCAGCCACTGACAGTTTGTTAGCAAAACTATAGTTGTTCTATAGTTTATTATTTTTCCCCCGCTGTTGAAGCCAATTAGAGATAGATATGTGTCAGGATTAGGCTTGTAATGTCTGCCACATGCTTTTGTAATTCTCAGAAATGAAAAACTCTTAAATGTCATAATTCAACTGCAGGAAAGGGAGGCAAAATAAATAATAAGTTGGATACAAAGCTGATTTACTAGGCATAATTAAAGTGTTTATATTACAATCACAAAATATTTACTGCCCCTTTAACCCCTAGATATACGCAGACATTGACTGCCTGTTTAGTTCAAAATAAACAGCTTTAAGATAGTCTTTATCATACAAAACACGGATAGTTAACATGAGTTGTATCTGACTTTGATTAAACTGGATGTAATACTTTATGGTGTCAATTACATATATGTTGATGTTTAATTAGCAGTTTCCCTGCAGGTGAGAACCTGTGAGCTTATAATTATTTGTTGCTTACACTAGGGGGTGCAATCCCTCCCACTTTGTACTTGTAAACATATGTCAACATATAGATATGGATGGTCGCTCTATTACAAATAAGTATATTTATAAAATAAAAATAAAAAAAACATCTTAATGGTATTACATATAATACCAGCCCTTATCACATACTTTACTTTTCTGGGGGCTTCATTTATTTGCCCAACTTGGAAAATGACTGTAGACACAATTCTCTGCGATTGGGTTTCAGTCTGGAGGTCCAGGAGAGCACAGGGAGTTTGGTTTCCTCAGGAGGAGTGGTTACCAATAATTATCTGAAACTCTTTAGGTCCCTCCAGAGCCGAGTTTTTATTCATACAATGCACCAGATGTAGCTTATATCCATCACCAAGGGGGAACATGCAGATCCACGCAACAATGTAGAAAGCCTCTAGGTTTTTACATTGAAAACAAAAAAAAATCTATATTTTACATCCAAGGAAGGAAATCTGGGAAACAGGTTTCCTTGGTAAGTAATTCTTTTAACAGGAATGTTTTCTCCTTTAACTAGTTTTTTCCTAGATTTTGGTACAATTAGTTCTATCAGAGATAGACCTGATGACTTATGTTTCCAAGAATCATTTGAACAGAGCATTCTTCATTCATCTGAATCTTCCACTCAGGCCTCACAGAACCTGGTCTGTGAATTTGATTCAGATATCAAACTTTCTCCAATCATCAAGATCTTGAGTCTCTCATCTTGATGGATTAGATATTGTATACCTATTTGTTTGTCAAAAATAAGTTTTGTTGATGCTGTATTGAACAACTTATTTCCGGCCATAAATTAAAAATGTTAAAATTGTTTGGAAAGTTGTTTCTTTGCTTTTGAAAACCAGGGTTTTAGCCTGACATTCTTTTAGAATTCTAAGAATTATTCTTATTGCAAGTTGGTTTGGATAATGACGTATCTGCTGACCCTTTAAAGCATCATATTTCTGATTTTTCTGTTTCATATTAAAGGAAAATTGCTAAGTGTCTTGACATCAAGGCTTTGTTCAAGCTTAGTCCGGATATACCCAATGTCTAAAACAAGTCCTCCTCTTCGGAACATTAATTTGTTTTTTTACAAGCTTTTCAGGTTTCTCTTTTCAAACCTACATGCTTTGGACATTTAGCTTCTGTCTTTTTCATTTTTTTAGTTTTTGTTGTTTTTAGCACACTGAATTCTGAATGTGAGGTACCCCTTTTATATAGGTGTACCCTTGTATTCCTATTGGCTGACTTGCATGTTCAAATTCAAATCAGCCAAAAGAATGAAAGCTTTCATTCTATTAGCTGATTTGAATTTGAGTGGTAAATGTGATTGCGTTCGAGCCATTGCATTTACTTTCACTTGTAATACGAGTGCATATTAACGCTCAAAACTACCCATAGAAAATATAGGAAGCATATATTACTGAGAGTTCACGCAAACAAATTATGGTAATTTTAACAGCGAGCCACTTGTTATATGTATTTAAGCATAAAGAACACTGCAATCTTACGATCGCGTTAACGCTCCTCACGCTAAAGATATTGCTACTCTCATAATCTGTCCCTTTGTCTTTTCCAAACTTTCGACTTCTTTGTGCCTCCTCCTAGTGTTCAGGAGTTGAATCCCAGGAGTAATGGCTTGTGGATTCTCTCCATTATGAAAGTAATGATTTTATCCGGTAAGGATAAATTTTGCTTTTTACATTCTTTAAGGGGGCTTGATCTTACTTAAAGAAAAAGCAATGTCTTTTTCATTATGTCAGTGCAGAAGCCCTTGAATACTGCAAGTGGGAAGTGCTTAATTCATTTTTCTATATTAAAATTTAAAGGGACCGTCAAAATAAAACTTTCATGATTCATATAGACCATGCAATTTATTTCTTTTATCTAATTTTCTTTGATCTCTTTGCATAATTGGTATCAAAACTTATGGTGTGCAATGTATTGTTTTCTAGGGCAAGCTTGCAAGGCAAAGAACAAAAAAACAAATTAGACCTTTGTCAACTTGTCCAAGGACAGTTATCCTGCTATATGAAACAAAACAAAGCTACAGTAAGCAAGAAATGCAAGCTTTACTGTGAACAGATGATGCAACTTTAAATTAATTATTTGTATATGGAATCATGTTTTCTATCCCTTACACTAACTGTTGATTCCAACACAAATTTAAATTGACTTAGCTTTAATTGGTAGTGTTTTAGCAGTAGAGTCTCCAAAAGCATTGCTACAACATTCTTGATTGTGAGCCATAACATTAGCAAATATAATCCTAAGTAATATTACAACAAAACAGTTCGGAGCTAAATGTGGGTTTAGTTTATAAAAAAAATATATATATAATAATCAGTAAAATGGTATATTCTTATAAAAAAATATCATGTAATTTTATAAAAACAGTACAAATGCACAGAATGACTCCTTCCAATTCACAGGTTATAATGAGTACAGCTATAGTTTCCGGTAATCTCGCTTGTCCACTTTTTCACACCAAGGAACTGTAAACACAAATAAAATAAAAATTCTGATTGAAGCCAGCATTTAATAAAATTGTTCTCACACACAATAAAAATGCACTTGCTAGAAATGACTAACATAAAAGTCTTTGCTAGGTACCCTTGGTGGAAGACTTGCTGTCGTGTTTCTGGTAACTGTTCAGCTTCACTGTTGATAAGATATGTTTCTTTTTACACATTCAGAACAAGACAGACTCCTGAGGTAATTTAAATTGTAGCTATCACTTCTTTCTGTATATTGCTCATATTCTGCCTTGAGTTCCTATACTGTACTTTGAAGGATGAGGATTAATGCCTCACACATTTACAGTGAAACTGGTGGCAAAGATTTTACCAATTGATGTTGAATCTCTCAAAATTATTGTAAATGAATCTTTAACACCTACTCGCAGAAATATCTGATATATTGACAGCTAAAATGGCAAAGGAAGTTAATCCTGGTTAATACAATACCTATCACTAAGAGTAAAATCTATTTCAGAATCTTCTGACCCAATTAACATAACCATGAAAACCATCCCTCATTTCCATGAGAGAGTTTTGTTTAATCAGTTGGGAATTATCCACAGTATAGGTACAGCATTCATTTGTCTGTCGGAACTTTGATAAATACGCTCTCTGTATTCAGCATTGCACCAGCAGCTCTTGTGAGCTGCTGGTTCAACGCCGCCCCCTGCAGACTAGTGGACAATAGGCCGCCAGCAGAGAGGTGTCAATTCCTGACACCAGCACGGAGGTGTCAATTCCGGTCCGCTTGCTCAGAGCAGGCGGAAAGAGTTATAGAGCAGCGGTCTTTAGACCGCTGCTTCATAACTGGTGAAACACGGGCCCACAATCTCCATATGGAGCTTGATAAATGGGCCTCTTTGTGTTTAATTAGAGTGATATAGTAATACAATCTGCTCTCCATGAAAACTTGTGGGTTTTGGTTTCTATTGGCAAAAAAATGCTATTTCCTATTTAAAAATTAAACTAAGAGCGGAATGTTCCATACATTGTATACTCTGTAGCTGGTATAACAAGCCAGGGAAATAAAAAGTTTAAAGGGACAGTCTACACCAAAAATGTTCTTATTTAAAAAGATAGGCAATCCCTTTATTACCCATTTCCCGTTTTTTACCTCTGTGACTACCTTGTATCTAAGAATCTACAGTCAGCCTCCTTATCTAAGTGCTTTTGACAGACATGCAGTGTAGTCAATCAGTGAAGACTCCTAAATAACTTCACGGGAGTGAGCACAATGTTATCTATATGACACACATGAACTAATACTGTCTAACTGTGAAAAACTTTCAAAATGCTCTGAGCTAAGAGGCGGTTTTCAACGGTTTAGAAATCAGTTTGAGACTAGCTAGGTTTAGCTTTTCACAAATACCACCAAGGTAACAAAGCAAATTTGATGATAAAAGTAAATTGGAAAGTTGTTTAAAATTGCATGCCCTATCTGAATCATGAAAGTTTAGTTTTGACTACACTGTCCCTTTAATACTTTTAATAATACTCTTGTAAAAGAATGCTGGTTTCTGATACTTACAATATGTACATAACCACAAGCCTTGGAAGCCTTGGAAGATGTGGAATATGCAAAATCCGTCACTTCACAATCGTTGACCCATAATTGCAACAGGGAACCAGCAAAGCTTTTTCATGTTCCCAAGGTGCATAGATTTTATAGTATTGGGCCTACTGGAGTGACTTTTCTTGGTTATTTTGGTCAACTCATCTACAGTTTAATTGTGAATGATCCCAACATCTATATGAGATATCCATACTTGTTGGCTTCACAGCTTGTTCCATGTGTCTGCATAGAGCAAGCCCTAATATGAATTTATGATTTAACTGTTTATTTAAAGGGACAGTCAACACCAGAATTTTTGTTGTTTTAAAAGATAGATAATCCCTTAATTACCAATTCCCCAGTTTTGCATAACCAACCCAGTTATAATTATACACGTTTTACCTCTGTGATTACCTTCTATCTAAGCCTCTGCAGACTGCCCCCTTATTTCAGTTCTTTTGACAGACTTGCAGTTTAACCAATCAGAGCTGTCTCCATGGTAAATTCATATGCATGAGCTCAATGTTATCTATATAAAAGACGTGAACTAATGCCCTCTAGTGGTGAAAAACTATCAAAATTAATTTAGATTAGAGGCGGCCTTCAAGGTCTAAGAAATTAGCATATGAACCTCCTAGGTTTAGCTTTCAACTAAGAATAACAAGAGAACAAAGCAAAATTGGTGATAAAAGTAAATTGGAAAGTTGTTTAAAATTACATGCTCTATTTGAAACATGAAAGTTTTTTTTGAACTTCACTGTCATTTTAAATTGTTTGTGGAATCATAAGCGTTCTGTTCCTCACAATAAACTAAAAGAAAAAAACATTTGTATAAAGTGTTTATTTTACAGGAACCAAATGTACTTTTAAAAGTGTTTCTATGTGGCTTTGTGGTACAGTGTATTTCCTATGAGTATTTGTACTGCATTAAAAACTGCATTAAAAAAAACCATTAGAACATCATGCATACAAAGAGAGGACTGTTAGAGTCTGTTTAAAAAGTGCCACACATGTGCAAGGAAGAGTTCTTACATGATACAGTTACAAGGGTGCACATATGGAGAGTTTATGTGTTGGCCACAATCTCGATTTTAAATTTAAAACTTTAACAGGTTAATTTCTATTTACTCTTTGGGGCTAAATAATGATGGTTATATCAACACTACCTTTTCTATTTAAAGGTCAATAAAGGGGAATGAAAACCAAAAAAAATATTTCATGATTCAGATTAAATATACAATTCTTAACAACTTTACAATTTAATTCTATTATCAATTTGCTTTGTTCTTTTAGTGTCCTTTGTTAAAGGAGCAATAAGGTGCTATTGGGAGCTAGCTAAGCAGAATGAGTGAGCCAATGGCAAGAGGCATTTAAGTCCAGTCTCCATTTAGTAGCTAGTTCCCAGTAGTGCATTATTGGTGCTCCTGAGCCCATCTAGTTATGCTTTTCAACAGAGGATACCAAGAAAACAAATTTGACAATATAAGTAATTTGGAAAGTTTAAAATTCCATGCTCTAACTGAAACATTAAAGAAAATTGGAGTTTCATGTCCCTTTAACAGAAGCATAAAGAAGCCTCATTGGCCCCAGAGCAAAACTTTGGTGCCCCCTCATTTCAACAGCACTCTTTCCATGAACCCCATAAAAATGAAACAGTATAATTCATCTGCATACCTTATTAATGAAAGACACCCATAATCCACAGAATTGTAGATGCTGCTCTGTGACTTTAAATCACCTTTCTTCCTTGGTACATCCATGCCAGAGGATATGCACTTGCACATCCTTCCTGTACAAATATGGTGGCAGTTTTTCCTGTACACCAATACACTGATGGCAGCCATCTTGGAGACTCTGCCATCATATTTGTAAAGGCAAATTCATACTTTTTCCTTACATTATAAGTTCTGTTTTGCAGGGCCTTTTTTTCAAGATGGACCCCCCTAGAGTTCTAAACACGGACTCAGCAGTGACCCCTCTAGTTACGCCACTGGTCATCTTAAAGGATATTAAAGTCAATTCTTAGGTAAAATATTATAGTTTTTGTTTTTTTAAAGATGTTTCTGTTGCAAATAAATCAACTTTTTGTATTTAAGTTTGTGGTGGTATTTCATCCTTTACATTAGATTACGTGTGGATCACTAACTGTTGCGCTCAAGAGATAAGGGGTTGGCGCAACTTCAGAGCTCTGGGTAACTGATATGTGAGACAAAAAAGTGCACAAAACACATCAAAAATATATTTAAAAGTACAGTTGGCTCATAATAAAACTGTCTGATAAAAACTATTTTAAAGGGGGGGGGCGGAGCAAGCCTTGGAACCGAGCGGTCGCACACTATAACAGCTCCGCATATATTTTTGATTTTATAACTGACTGCTGGACTGACCAAACTTTATTGTAAAAGTGAGGCAGGTGTTGCGCTGAGGCCGGTGCAGACATGCAAAGTTGGTGTCGGCTGAAACTGGGGCCGGACTCTAGTGGAGCTGGAGGCTCTTGACTGGGACATTTCAGGACTATCCCATGGTGCTGTACCAAACAACCGGTAACTTTTATGTTTCCTAAGCTGAGGACTGAACATGGGCCCTGCTCCTATCAATATTTTTTTTCTTAGAGACTTATCCATGTTTTTCCCCTATCCCCACATGTAGTGTCCATTGGGCTAATATTTGTAGTGATAAATTGGTGTCCATGCTTTCTCCAACTCTGACTTCACTTTTACTAAATATATATGCTATGTTTTGGCTATGGGTGTGGATCCCCCCCCAGGGGTGAACTTCTCATACCTATAGACATGTTATATGATGTAAACCCAATTTAGAAGGAGAAGGTGTAATAAGGTGGGAGCTGCAGACCATAGTGGACCTCTGCAATCCAGTTGCATGGAAGGGGAATGGGATCTCCATTAAAGCATGGAAAGATGTGTGTGGTCAGCATATTGACATTGCAAAGTTGTTTGAAACACAGGATGGGGACCATTCCGAACAAGCACTGCTTGTCCTCAATCTTCAGTGGAACTGCACCTATAGATCTGGCATAGGGTAAACATCCCCCCATTGATGTGACTTACCATTGAGAGCACGAAATGTTTTAACTTAATGACGGCCTCCAAGCTTGATATATCTGTTTTGTGACTTATGAAGGTGGCCTGCTTTTCCCTTAAGAAATGCATTGTGTATACTCACATTATTATTATTATATTTTTTTTAATTTTTTTTTTTGACACTTGCCATTTATCTGACCAATTGTTTTGCAGCATCAGGGTTAGTTTTAGACAGATATATTTTCAAGATCAGCCTTTCATAAACTATGGGGTCTACCCTGTTAGACACATATTCTCTGCTATTTGTTTAACACTGGGTCTAAGTTATGTATTTCATAGGGTTAAGGTATTAAGCAGCAGCTATTTGCTTACAATATCTTGTATATACAATTGCCTCTCTGTCATCTGCGGCCGGGATGATGGAGTCGCAGAGGCTGCCTAGTCTAACCCTTTTGATAATATATTGCAGATGGCATGTGCTGTATCTATAAGTAGCTTGTAATTTAGTGTTTGCCCTCTGAGTTAATGAGGAGAATTACATAATCAACTTCTCTAGAGCAAGTGACTACTAAAATTTGGGCACTGCCTCCTATGTTTGCTCTAACCAGGGTGTAGGGGTTTCAAGAAGTATAAAGTTATATTAGACTTTAAATGTGAGCAATGCTTGAGTCCCTGTATGCTTATGTCTATTATTAATAGTGAGGTTAGTGGGGCCTGTGGGTAGGTGTGAGTGTATTTCCCTCTACTTGTGTTACTTGTGTATGTATCTAACTCTGAAATTCAGACTTTTTGCACCCTATGGTTGACTTATACCTGGTTATTTATTTATACGCCTTGTATTTGATTTTATGTATAAAGTTTTATATTTCTTATAGTATACACAGAGAATATCTCTATATAGACGGAGCAGGCCACATACTATATTAGTTTCCGCCCCCCCCCCCAATAATTTTACTTGTAGGGGATGGAGGTGACGTGTCACCTTCCACAATCTCGGGCAGATCTGGGAAGTCTCTGCCCATTCTTATTGTTATTATGTTTATAATGGCCCACTTATGTCGTTTTTTTACCATAGACCTGTAAATGTTCCACAGGGGGCGAGCACAAGATTTACTACAGAGCTTTTCCAGCCTGTTAACAGGCGCCTCCCCCTGAAGTTCATACTTATTACTTTCTCTGGCGCTGCCTACCTGTGGAGTGTATATGTTTGCGATCTATTTAATTGAAGGTCAAGTAAGGGCCTATGGAGTCTTCCTCCGACTGAATACTATTAAAGTGAATGGAAGTCCATAAGTGACTTCGTACTATGTGGAGGATGCACATCAGATTAAAATGGTTGAAATAGAAAAAACTGAGGCAATACTTTATATGTTCTCTTGTGTGTATGATAGGCATTGCTACTTATATTTCAAGGGCTCTAGCCCCGCATTGTTTTTTAGAGGGTTCTACTTCAACTTGGTATATTATAGCATATCTCACTTGTTAGGTTTATTCATTCCTGATATTGAATACTGTATATTGTGTTTGAGATTCCAAGGAGTTTATACTGGAATGTTGATACTTTGATACTCTGATTTCATGTCTAATGTATATTGAAAATGTATAACTCTGGAAAATATGCAATTTTTGCTTGAAGAGTACTCTATCTTATGACTGTAGCGATGTCTATGCATTTACCTCAATAAAAATTATTAAAAAAAAAAAAAAAAACTATTTAAAAAAAAATTGCATTAAAAAGGTATAAGGGCTCAAAGATATGAGGTTTCAGGTGTTAGATAAAAAAAAGGCATGCAAAGGGCTTTACCATAGAGATATATACATACACATATCTAAAAACGTATATGTATATATGTGTAAATATATGTGTACAGATACATATTTAATATTTCAATGTTCTTCACTTATAGGATAATTTCCTTTTTAATCTAACATAGGAATGTAAAATATGTGTTTTGCATATCGAGTTTAACAATGTAGATCTTAACGTGGTCTGGTTAGCGCACATGAAAACTTGGTAATCATAAGGCGCGTTATTGAAATATTACATATAAAATATCAAAAGAAAGTAATAAAAATGATTCAACATTTTTAAACATACTGTAAAATATTTAGATATATTCTATGGATAAT
This sequence comes from Bombina bombina, assembly GCF_027579735.1. Classification (NCBI taxonomy): domain Eukaryota; kingdom Metazoa; phylum Chordata; class Amphibia; order Anura; family Bombinatoridae; genus Bombina; species Bombina bombina. The sequence continues at coordinate 73,805,661 of NC_069500.1, read as the reverse complement.
TTAGAATATTTAACTGTATGTTTAATCATTTTTATTAATTTGTTTTAATATTTTATAAGTAATGTTTCAATAGCGCGCCTTAAGATTACTAAGGTTTATACAAATAAATATATAGAAATATATATTTATGAATAAATAGAACATATTCTGCTATGTGAAGAACATTGACATATGATATATTCATATTTTCATGTCAGGTAAACGCACTTGAGAATTTGTGATCGGGTTTGCTTGCGAGTAGGGTGTTTTTTTGCTCCATTTACTTCTATGGGGGGGAATACGTTATCGCGCGTGTGATATTTTAAGTACTGCTTTTTACGCACCTCAGGGTAGCACGGAAGCAAAAACTGTTTTCTTTCACTACCCGGCATGTGCAAAAACCTTACTTCTAGCAGAGTTAGCACTCGAGCGGAAACATTAAATACCGCTCCAGTTGTAATCTGGACCTTAATGTGTTGTTTTTTGTTTTTTTTAAAGTCCTAGTTCCTCTGTATATTCCAGCACCAATTATATATAGGTATACATCATTTTAAGAACAATACTAGCCCAAAAATACTACTATTTCAATAAAGTTTTAAATACTTGATAAACACAAAATTACCATTAATAATCCAGGTCAAAGTTTGGCACAGACTTGGTTTAACCCAATAAAATATATGTTTTCTAAAAGTACATGCCTAATATAATGTTAAATACCAGAAGAGGGCTTACATCCATAGAAAATACCTGTCCAAGGATCAGCTATAAACAATAAGCATTCTCATCATATTCTCATAGTCATATGCTTTCATAGTCTTAACATATTATTCTTATTTGCTAGCACAGCCCAAAAATAGCCATCAAGCTATAGACCAAAATGCAAACAACAGAAATAAGGTAGCGCAAAAAAGAACCAAAATCCCACTAATAAACACTGAAAAAATGATATATGTGCGTTAAATATTATTATAATAGTGCCTGAGGTTTTAAAAATAAACATCGCATCAAACCAGGAGACACAAAAAAAGTCTCCGGTGGTATTTATTAATAAAATTCAGTGTGAATTGTGCCACAATTTACAAACAAAGTGTTAAATGTTCCCAATAGCAGTCTCAGAAATAAAAAGTCACAATCAATGGTGATTCCACACCATGAGGCCCATTTATCAAGCTTTGTATGGAGCTTGTGGGCCCGTGTTTCTGGCGAGTCTTTAGACTCGCCAGAAACAGCAGTTATGTTATGAAGCAGCGGTCTAAAGACCGCTGCTCCATAACCCTGTCCGCCTGCTCTGAGCAGGTGGACAGAAATCGCCACAATTCAAATTGATCGAGTACGATTGGGTTGATTGACACCCCCCTGCTGGCGGCCGATTGGCCGTGAGTCTGCAGGGGGCGGCGTTGCACCAGCAGCTCTTGTGACCTGCTGGTGCAATGCTGAATACGGAGAGCGTACTGCTCTCCGTATTCAGCGATGTCTGTCGGACCTGATCCGCACTGTCGGATCAGGTCCGACAGACATTTGGTAAATAGGCCTCCATGGGTAAATATAGAGCAAACTATAGAGGATATTACCCAAATCAATGGATCGTAGGTTCCAATCTGTGTGAGAGCAGATCTGCAGCTCCTTCTTATTAAAGTTACAGAGAAACTTCAAAGTTGAAACTGGAAAGGAAGCATACAGAAGCGCAGCTGTGACTCACGTTAAAAGTTACAAGTATTTATTGCATAAACATGCCCCTACATATGACAGACACTCACAAGATAAAAAAACATAAATGAGCATGTAATAAAATGTCTCTAGGAGCAAGCTCCTCTCTACAGACTAGGATTAGTATAGATCCACTCCTTTATTCTTTATCCACCCGAGATCGATCTCTTTATAATCTAGTCCCCAGCAATATAGTCAGCAATGTCCGGTATCGTATAGATCAGAGTAGTCAAACAACCCGCCCGGAAAGTCACCCAGTGTGGGTACGGTGGCCTGGATGGGTCAAAAAGCCTCAACACGTTTCTCTCGTCATTTGATTTGTATTAAATGTAATTAAGCGTAATATTCATATTTTAAAACATACTGGTCTCTCCCTCTGTGCTTCACCATCCATTGTGAACCTTTAGCTAGCAGAGAGCTCTTATGATTTGTATGGGAGACATTGCGCCACTCACAGCGCCAGACCCCTTTTTAATAGAATTCCATGAGCCCCTGTGAGTGCTGGCGTGGAAAACCACATCTTAAGCTGCAATAAATAAGAATGCAGCTTGCTTTCTGTGCACAAATTTGTAACATGACATAGGCCTGGACAAACATGGAGAAAATGCCAACCTGATCTGAGCTTAAAGGGACTTGAAACCTCGAAAATGATGTTATGATTTAAACAGAGCATACAATATTAAACAACTTTCCAATTTACTTCTTTTATTTAATTTACTTCCTTCTTTTGTTATTTTTTGCTGAAAGGTTTATCTAGGTAAGCTCAGGAGCAGCAAATAAACTAGGTTCTAGCTGCTGATTGGTGGCTGCTGATATATACTGATTGTCATTGGCTCACCCATGTGCTCAATTAGAAACCAGTAGTGCATTGATGTTCTTTCAACAAATGATACCAAGAGAATGAAGCACATTTTAAAAAAGAAGCAAATGGGAAAGCTGTTTAAAATTGTATGTTTTACCTAAATCATGCATTTCATGTCCCTTTAACCTTTTCTCACACCCAGTTTAACTCCATATATATTTTTATCTATAGTAGTATGTAGTTCTCAAAAGTGAAGCCCTTAAGTAATGCAAGTGTCCATCAAATAAGTGTGAGGGGGTTAGAGACTACTTGGGGTGTGCATTAAAGGGACAGTCTAGTCGAAATTAACCTTTCATGATTCAGATAGAGCATTTTAAACAACTTTCCAATTTACTTTTATCATCAATTTTTCTTTATTCTTTTGGTATTCTTAGTTGAACGCTAAACCTATGTAGGCTCATATGCTAATTTCTTAGCCCTTGAAGGCCGCCTCTTATCTGGAAGCATTTTGACAGTTTTCACAACTAGAGGACATAAGTTCATGTGTGCCATATAGATAACATTGTGCTCACGCTCGCAGAGTTACCTAGGAGTCAGCACTGATTGGCTTAAATGCAAATCTTTCAAAATAACTGAAATAAGGGGGGCAGTCTGCAGAGGCTTAGATATAAGGTAATCACAGAGGTAAAAAGTATATTATTATATGCAAAACTGGGGAATGGGTTATAAATAGATTATCTTTAAAAAAAAAAAAAAATTCTGGTGTAGACTGTTCCTTTAAACTCCCATAATTGAGTATGTATGGTTGGGAGAGAGCCTAGATAAGTTTAGGTTTAAAATATTAGATAATTCTTAAACGACCATGAAACCCAAACATTTTCTTTCATGATTCAGACAGGGAATACAATTTTAAACAATATTACAATTTACTTATTTTATATCATTTGCTTCATTCTTTAGACATCTTTGTTAAAGAACTAGCAATGCACATGGGTCATGTGGAGCCAATCACATAAAGCATATGTGCAGTCACCAATCAGCAGCTACTGAGCCTATCTAGATATGCTTTTAAACAAAGAATATAAAGGAAATGAAGCAAATTAGATAATAGAAGTAAATTGGAAAATTGCCTTCTCTTTGTAAATTATGAAAGAAAATTTGGGTTTTGGGTTTCTTTAAAGATTTATATAATTTTAATGAATATGTGTGCATTTTACATGTTTTAAAATGTATCACATTTGGTAATACTAGCATAGGAAGCCCAGTTCATTCGCAAATTCAGTTCATTAGCAACAGCATTTGTTAAAGGGACACTGAACCCCAATTTTTTTCTTTCATGCTTCAGATAGAGCATGACATCTTAAGCAACTTTCTAATTTACTCCTATTATCAATTTTTCTTTGTTCTCTTGCTATCTTTATTTTAAATGCAGGAATGTCAATCTTAGCAGCCAGCCCATTTTAGGTTCAGCACCATGGGTAGCGCTTGCTTATTGGAGGCTTACATTTACCCACCAATAAGCAAGCATAACCCAGGTTCTCAACCAAAAATGGTCCGGCTCCTTTGCATTACCTTCCTGCTTTTTAAATAAAGATATCAAGAGAATGAAGAAAAATTGATAATAGTAGTAAATTAGAAAGTTGCTTATAATTGCATGCTCTATCTGAATCATGAAAGAAAAAAATTTGGGTATAGTGTCCCTTTAATTCAAAAAAGTCAATAATGGGTTTAGCAAAAGCTAGGAACAAAGTATTGCTTCTCAGCTACCATTGGTTTCAATTGGAGCCAAAAACATACTTTCCCTTTTGTAATTTGGTGAGTGCTTTGTAAACTGGTGTTATCTTTTTTTGCAGTAATTTTTTGGACAGCTGAAAATGATTAACACCTTTAATGTAAACTTGGCCTATATATGTCTAATACATGGCAGAATCAATAACATTATTATGTACTATGCATTTAAACAAATCAGTCATGTATTATTTGTAAAGGAAATGCACTCAAAACCTGAATTATTTTAGTTCTCTTAGTCCTTTAATTAAACCAAGAATGGATTAATAATCAAAATAGCTTTATTTATTAAAAAAAAAGAAAAAAGATAATCAATCAGAAATAATTAACATGAAGCATACTTCAATTAAGGTAATTATCTAGCTTGATAACTACAATGATTTAGTAATTATTTGTATCAGGTTAGAGATAATGAATGCATTTACTATATTCTTTTAATAGATAATAATCAGGACAAATGTATCATTAATTACCAAAATAAAAACCTTTTCTAAACTATTCTTATTGGCAGTAGCTTGCATATTAAAAAGAAAAATGCTTTGTTTAGAATCTCAGGAAAGCTTGTAAGGATCAAGTAATTTAAAGGATAAATAAATACAATAGAATTAAATAATTATTATTATTTGTTATTATTGAATGTTTCACCTCGACCTCAAGGATGCCTACCCAACAGCTCTCATTCATCCTTCTCACACTACTTCCCATTTGTATGACACCAAGAGATTTGGCAAGTCACATGCCTTCCCTTTGGCCACAGGTCAGCCCATGGTGCTTTACCAAGCTTATGAGACCAGTGGTGGCCTTCCTCAGATCCAGAGGAGCCCACTTATCATTTACTTAGATGATATCATGATCCTGATCCTGGTGCAGTCCCTTCTACACCAACATTTAGACTTAACAACCTTTCTCCTTCAAAGATTAGGTTTTGCAATCAACTTCTTTCTTGGCTTTACCGTAGACTCATTGAAGAAATCCCATATTTCTCTGTCAGTTAGCCAGAATAATAGGTATCTTTTCATCTTCTACTCAGGCCATCTTTCCATGGCCCCTATATTATCGAGCCATGCAGAAACTCAAACACTCTAACCTTCATCACAATACATCCTATTCCCAGTTAATAACCCTGTCTCCTAGTGGCTCTACAATATGGAGACATGAAATTGTCATAGACTCAAATGCCAATCTGATAGGATGGGGGCTTCTTGCAATTTCCAACTAACAGGGGGTAGATGGACCCCAGAAAAAACCTTGCTCCACATCAATTGTCTGGAACTAATTTCCGGATCTTATGCCATCCACTCCTACACAGACTTAGTGAACTACTGTGTCCTTCTCAGTATAGACAACATATCAACATTATAATACATCAACAAGTTAGGGGGCACCATGGCACGGACCCTATTGAATTTGACAGAGCAATTCCATCAGTTCTGCTTTGATTACAAGATTTATGTGGTGTCAGAATACTTACCAGGACAGTCCAATGTCGTAGCGGATTGGTGTTCCAGATATTAGAGAGATGCGAGCAATTAGAAATTACACAGATGAATCTTCCACACCTACAACACCTCAGAGGCCCATTCTCGCTAGTCCCAAATTAACACACATCTCCCCTACTACTTCAGTTGGCTTCCAAATCCAGGAGCTAAGGGCATGGATGCATTCCTCCAACCTTGGCCTCAGACAGGAGTGTATGCTTTTCCACTATTCTCCATAATCCCTAGAGTACTCCTCCAAGTCTGCAGGCTTCAGGTCCAAATAGTCATAATCGCTTCCTTCTGGACAACCCAATCCTTGGTGTTTAACAACAAACTGCAGTTCTTAGCTTGGACGATTTCAGGGGTACCTGGGATATCTCAGGACTTTCGTCTTCAGCTCAGGGACTCCTACGGGACTCTTGGGCCCCAGGAACTCGCAAGTCTTCCCTTGCAGCCTGGTCTGATCCCTATTCAGCCTCTCCTATAATGGTGGCCAATTTCCTGGCCCACTTATATGAACAAGGTTAAGTTTACTGAACTATTAATATCTTTAGATCAGATATCTCAGCTGCCCATCTCCCTGTAAATGGTTCCCCTGTAGGCAAGGATCATTTGATATGCCGTTGTTACCGGTCTTAAATATGGGAAAATGAGAAGCAGTAACTGTAGCAAAAGCAGTTACTATTCTGGCTTGTTCTTTTCTTTATTTCCAATTATGCAAGTAATTATAACACTTTGATAACATTTACAACATTAACAACATATTTTCTTTTTTTTCAAATTAACAAATAAAATTAACAAATCAAATTAACAAATAAATTGCTATTAGTGTGCTTATTCACAATTTCAGATGCTCACTTGCATACTTCAATATATTCAAAATTCACACTGCTGTGTCTAAAGGCACGTGTTCTGCTAATAGCATAGAAATCAGTTGTTTACATCTTGGATGTTTTGCACTGTGCCATTTCAATAAGCATATCCTATTAAACAGTGTTCTGTGTTTCATTTACACTATTATGTAAATGCTCTTTCAGAAATGACAAAACAGATTTAAACTAATCACAGTTTGCATTACTTTTTAACATTAAGTGGTAGATTTATCAAGCAGTGAATGCTGCTTTCTATGCCCGAGGTTTCCGGCTCGTCAGAAACCTAAATTACGAAGCAGCGGTCGTAAGACCACTGCTCCTTAACTTGTCCGCCATCTTTTAGGAAATGCTTGTGCAATGTTAAATGCCGACAGCCTATTAAGCGATGCCCGGCATTTGATAAATTTACCCATAAGTATCTTCTCTCTTTTACCTCTTTAATGATACATGGCTGCTAACTGCCATTTTACATGTCTGTACACCACATGGCAAAATACATCCATCAAAAGTACACATGAAATATATATAATCATTGTGCATCTATTGGTTTTAACCCATAATTTTAATGATACAGTAAACCTTGTTTACTTTTACAGCTTGCATTAATTAATTGCTAATAAAATCATCATACAACACTCAATACTTGCTTTTAACTGAATATACACCATTAATGAAACCTTATGAGTCTCTTACATGTCAGTTTTAACTAAAATTATATTGTTTAAACAGTTTTCACACCTGTAGAACAATAAGAAGCAAAAACAGTTACTATTCAGGATCTCTTCTAATTTCGTATGTCCAACACTTCAGGCCAATTTCTTCTCCTACAATCACAGGCGTTAGTACCTTCTTCTTTTGCAGCCCATTTTTTAGGGGAGCTTTGGTACCCACACTCTTCATTCAGGGTTGCCCTTTATAAGACCTTCTAACTTCGGCAGATAGGTCATCAGACGTTATCTTTCATAGATTTTACTTCAGGCCTATTTCTCACGCTGCTTTATCTCTTTAAGATGTAAACTTTCAAAAAGCAAAATAAGAGCCTTCTGTCTTGCAATAAAATTAATCTTATGATAGCCTTGGTGACTCTATAGTGATTTTTCCCTTCCCTATTTCCCTTTCTTACATTAGCTCAGGCTAATGTATTTTTATAATTTGTATTATTGTCTGGCAGTATGTGACATTGATTTTAAAGGAAGTGCATGTTACAATTACATTCTTGATATTATGCAGTGTTCTCTCTATTTTCTATTCTAGTGTGAGTGGTGCTTCTGAGTAACAGTCCTACTCCTGAGGTTGCGTTTACATCCAACTCATCACATATGTTCTTCCGCCTGTTCACGATAGACCAGTTATGTTTTCCAGGTCGTGTTCTGTCACGTTGGTTTCTATGTTTATAGTTTTATCATGAGTTCTGGTTGTGGATTGAATAAAGAAAGAGGAAGAGGAAGTGAGAGAGGCTGCCTTTATGGGCTATGCTAAGCCGCCATTGGTTGGGGGCTGTTATTTTGTTTCTTTTTGTTAGTTTATACTGCTGGAGAGATTTCAGTTAAGGAAATTAAGGCAAAATACTTGTCTCCTGTCTTTAATAAAATTATGACTATAGAGTAAACAAGGCTATCATAATCTTCATCGTTCAAATATGTATTTAGACTTTTGTAGCTAAACCAGTGAATTAGACCATCATTTGCCTGAAATTTGTCATTAATATAAATGAGTGTGATAAATGAATGCACAAAAAGAAAAGGAAAAATACATATAGGGCCAGATTATGAGCTCCTTCACGGCCATTCACGCCCGTCACGCCCCCTTCACGCTGGCCACGCCCCCGCTCATGCCCGACCACGCTCACTTCTGCCGCAGATCAGCTAGGGACTCAAAGGCCAGGTGTGTTTGTCCTCATGCTGTCTCTACTGTGCATGAGAGCTTCAGACAAACACACTTGGCCTTTTATTATATAGGATATATCTATATCTATATATGATATATACATCCAAAATAAAGGCTGCACTCACAGGTCTTTTTGAAAACACAAGTACAAGTACTTTAATGTGAAACGTTTTCGGGGATCTTGTTCCCTTCGTCAGCATACAATTGTGACACAATACAAAGCTTTTATAGTGTTAGTAATACAAACAAACCTTTTACCCAAAACAGCGCCAATTTTCTGTGAGTGAAATGCATCTTGCATTCCACTGAGTAGCCGAAGCCGGAAGTTTTGATTTCATCACTTCCGGACGTATACAGAATATGAATAAACATTTAACATCAACGTTTGCCAAATATATTCAAAGTGCACCATAATAAATACATACAAAGTGTGTAACATACGTGTATGTTGTGGCCATACTGATGCCAACACATGAAGGGATACTGGCTGGACACGAAGCAATCAAGTGTGTATGAGGTTGCCATGGATACAGCCAGGATTGCCAAAAGGTGTAAAACTAAATGCCTTGGATACAGCTAGGATCATTATCGCAACTCCGGTGTGATAAATTGCTACAGTGATTATATATTCATGCGCAACACATATAAGTGTCTTAGTAGAAAATACAAAATAATATCAGAAAAATAGGGGTTCTAGATTATGGGTCGCCTCCTTGTATAAAATAAAGGATATGTGACTGGAGTTAAATCCCAATACCTATTACCCTATATATATGTCCTATAACGAACATAATAAAAACAGAATAGAAATAAAAAACAAAACAGAAAGACTATATCGTAATAGTGTGCTGTACAGTCTGTATAGTAACCGGTTATATCTCTACTGCAAGATGAATCCATCTGTTCAATAGACATTGATGGTAAAATTCTATGACACCTTACAAAATAATGGATTACTGTTAGATCCAATGTTGTGGTGCCTTTCATCATCAAAAAAATACCCCCAGAAATATTGGTCTTTTGACCAGGATCAAATCACTTAATATCCAAATCCTAAAGCCCTTAATTGTGCATATATTATATGGGACTTAGTATATTCAGGTACTCATATAGCTTATAATGATCTATATACACACACTCACCGGCTACTTTATTAGGTACACTTGTTCAATTGCTTGGTAACACACATTGCCAATCAGCCAATCACATGGCAGCAACTCAATGCATTTAGGCATCTAGACATGGTGAAGATGACTTGCTGAAGTTCAAACCGAGCATCAGAATGGGGAAGAAAGGGGATTTAAGTGACTTTGAACGTGGCATGGATGATGGTCCCAGATGGGCTGGTCTGAGTATTTAAAAAACTGCTGATCTACTGGGATTTTAACGCACAACCATCTCTAGGGTTTACAGAGAATGGTCCGAAAAGGAGAAAAAAATCCAGTGAGCGGCAGTTGTGTGTCTGAAAATGCTTAGTTGATGTCAGAGGTCAGAGGAGAATGGGCAAACTGGTTTGAGATGATAGAAAGGCAACAGTAACTCAATTAACCACTCGTTACAACAAAGGTATGCAGAATACCATCTCTGAATGCACAACACATCAACCCTTGAAGCAGATGGGCTACAGCAGCAGAAAACCACACTGGGTGCCACTCCTGTCAGCTAAGAACAGGAATCTGAGGCTACAATTCACACAGGCTCACCAAAATCAGACAATAGAAGATTAGAAAAATGTTGCCTGGTCTGATGAGTCTCAATTTCAGCTGCAACATTCAGATGGTAAGGTCAGAATTTGGCGTAAACATCATGAAAGCATGGATCCATCCTGCCTTGTATCAACGGTTCAGGCTGGTGGTGGTGTAATGGTGTGGGGGATATTTTCTTGGCACACTTTGGGCCCCTTAGTACCAATTGAGCATTGTTTAAATGCCACGGCCTATCTGAGTATTGTTGCTGACCATGTCCATCCCTTTATGACTACAGTGTACCCATCCTCTGATCACTACTTCCAGCAGGATAATGTTTTTTTCCACCTTTTTTTTTCTCCATTGGGGAAATACGTGAACGCTTAAGCCTGATGAAACAGCCACTGGCTGAGAAACGCGTTGCTTGTTTTTAACTTTGTTTTAAATAAAGTAAGTTTATTACTCTTCAACACTTGCTGCCTATATTTGAATTTATTGGACCATGTGTTGGCCCCCTGGATCTCCTGGAGATTTGGTGTATCCTGCTTGCCCTGAACAAGTCTGTTGGGTGACTGTATTGATCCCATTCTGCTTTACTAGCATCATTGGAGATGCTACAACAAATGTAAGTGCATATTATACCATCTGTCTGCATTTCCCTTGGCTATACTGTACTAGGCCATATAGGCACCTCTGTGTCTTTTGTATTTTTTATCACAGATCACACATCCATCTTAAGAGATCGGTCTTCTGGGTGACTGTTATAGATCCCAGACTGGTCCTATTGCACTAATTGGAGTGCTACAACACATGTGAGTGTAACCATATACACCATTAAGAAGAGGATCTGATTAGTGAGCTCTCCAGAGCACGTTAGGGAAAGTATGTAGCTTTGAAACATTTACATTCGTTCACCGAAAACTAATGTAAATGTTTAACAAAAAATGTATTTTCCTTTCGTTTTAAACTAAACTAAAAATGAATAGTGCAGGCAACAAATATTCTGGGAAATTAATTTCCTCAAATATTTGGAATGAAAATTTTGTCCGAAACATTTTCTTAATTATAAAAGTGCTACTACTATGAAATATGACTGTGACATTAGTGAGGTGCAATTCAAAGTATGATAAACAATTATATTATTGTGTATGGAATTGTAATTAATGTACTGCTACTGTATATTATGACTATGGGGATAGTGAAATAATAATTGTGCACCATTTTTAAATCACACTTTATCATATCTATGTGAATATATCAAGTTATAAATACAAATTCCATCCTATTGTGTCTACCGCATTGAGATATACTTAAATGTTTACATAAAGCCAATACTTTTACCCCTTAACTAATAAGGACGCGCCTGGCACGTCCTCAGGGGCTTTAAGTGCTGGAAGCGATCGTGATCACTTACAGCCGCTTTCAGGGTATTGCAGCGATGCCTGGGGAACTTGAATGGCTAAACTAAAATATCTAAACATGAAATTCTGTAATGTAATACCTATATATTATGTAAAAATATTTTTTTGAAAATTATTTATTTACGAACAACTAATGTTAAAAAAAAAATCTCTGCTCCTTTAAGTCTCTAATCCCTCATTATATTTTTTGTTTATTTAGGTTGCAACAGGTATTCATCTTTGTGATTAACTAAGAGTGGGCATGATCCATTAGAAAAATCAGAATGTGTGACAAAGAGGACTTGTTGCTGGCCAGAAGACGCCAAGAAAGACAAGATTAAGGAATGGTTACAAGTGATTTTTTTATTTGTTTATATCTTTTTTTATAATTTAGGAGGTTTGGTGTTGGAAACATATGTGTGATGAGTAACAGGATTGTGTAGTAGAGGTTTTATTTAGGGGGGTGTTTACACAACTACCCTAGAATGGTTACTACTCACTATCACCTAGATTAAGAGTTTTGAGTGCTATAGGGAAATTAAAGAACGCAACAAAAGTTGCATTATTTAACCCCCTATAGCGCTGCCATTACAAGTTTTAAAAAACCCGGCTTGTGCGAGGGCGATATGGCTGCATTGAGCTCCATACCGCACACAAAACAAGCGCTGTTTTGACGTGCTTCCCCCACATTAATGGGGAGAAGGTGTCAGAAAAAAAACTAATACCTGCGATCGCGGAATGAAAAGCTCCGTAACGCAGCCCCATTGATGTCTATGGGAAAGAAAACTAAAGTTTAAACCTAACACCTAACATAAACCCCGAGTCTAAACACCCCTACATCGTCGCCACCTACATAATGTTATTATCCCCTAATCTGCCGCTCCCAGTATTGCCGCCACCTAAATAAATCTATTAACCTCTAATCTGCCGCTCTTGATATCGCCACCACTATACTAAAGTTATTAACCCCTATTCCGCTGCACCCCAACATCGCCACCACTATATTAAAGTTATTAACCCCTATTCCGCCACTCCCCGACATCGCCGCAACTAAATAAAGTTATTAACCCCTATTCCGCCACTCCCCACATCGCAAAAAGCAAAATTAAACTATATGAATCCCTAAACCTAACCCTAACGTAACCCTAACCCTAACGAAACCCTAACCCTATTGTAACCCTAACACCCCCTAACTTTAACATAATTAAAATAGAGCTAAATTAAAGTTACAATTATTAACTAAATAATACCTATTTAAAACTAAATACATTCTTACCTGTGAAATAAAACCTAACTAGTTACAATATAACTAATAGTTATATTGTAGCTAGCTAAGGTTTTATTTTTCTTTCACAGGTAAGTTTGTATTTATTTTAACTAGGTAGACTAGTTAGTAAATTGTTAATATCTATTTACTAACTACCTATCTAAAATAAATACAAACTTACGTGTGAAACAAAACCTAACCTGCCTTACACTAAAACCAAAAAATAAAAAATGAAATTATCAAAAATAAAAAAGAATTACACCTAATCTAATAGCTCTATCAAAATAAAAAGTCCACCCAAAATAAAGAAAACCCTAGCCTACAATAAGCTACCAATGGCCCTTAAAAGGGTGTTTTGTGGGGCATTGCCCTAAAGATATCAGCTCTTTTACCTGTAAAAAAAACACAAAGACCCCCAACAGTAAAACCCACCACCCAACCAACCCCCCGAAATAAAAAACCTAATTCTAAAATAACCTAAGCTACCCATTGCCCTGAAAAAGGCATTTGTATGAGCATTGCCCTTAAAAGGGCATTTAGCTCTTTTACTGCCCAAACCCTAAACTAAAAAAAAAAAAAAAACACCCCAAAAAACCTTAAAAAAAGCCTAACACTAACCCCGACGATCCACTTACAGTTTTTGAAGTACTGCTTGAACAATCTTCATACTGGAGTTGAAGTCCTCATCCAGGTGGCGAGAAGTCTTCATCCAGGCAGCCTCTTCAATCTTTATCCCGGCGTTGAAGTCCTGATCCAAGCGGCGAGAAGTCTTCATCCAGGCTGCATTTTCTATCTTGATTCCGGAGGCGCAGAGCGGGTCATTTTTACGAGTGCAGTACTGACGTCGCGTTACAGGCTAAAAGGCTTGCGGTACAGCTATACCGACATACCGACAAGACTTGTAATGGCTGCGTTAGGGAAAATGATGCGTTATGGGCCACAGCGCTGCTATTTGACTCATAACGCTGAACTCGTAATCTAGCTGTATGTTATTGCCTTTTATCCTGCTCCTGCAGCTCTTTTAAAAACAGTTTTCCTTTTTTAATAGCTTAAAGGTGCCAGGTACTGAAGCTCTGCCTCTTTGTACTGGGGGCCGCCATCTTGGAGCTCAGTTGTTCTGTGATATAAGCTGTGAACACTCACAGATCAGTATTATTGCCTGTTTTTTTTACCGCTGTGCTCCCGGTTAGAGTGCATGATACTAAGCAGGAGCTGTACAGTTTTGCTGTTGCTGCTTTGCTCTATAATATTAATGTTAAGTGCTTTTTTTAAATATAAATTGTGTAACTGTAAAACTGTGAAAAAAAATGTATCAGCCACACTAACCTGAAGCAGATTATAAAGCTGAGCTGCAAAAAAGCAGACAATATCACTGATCTGTGAGTGTGCACAGCTTCCATAACAGGCTGTGAGAATACCTGAGCTCCAAGATGGCTGCTCCAGTACAAAGAGGCGGATCTACAGAAGAACTGTAAAGAAGAATTTGTAAAGAGCTACAGGAACAGGATGAAATGCAAAGTAGTTATTATTATTTTGTAGCTGTGCACAGCAGTTTTATGTCTCTTTAAATAACTCATTCATGGTTAGGAGGATCAGGAAAGAAAGTAGAATTATTTTCAATAGAGGGTAGATCAATGTTAAAGGGACACTGAACCCAAATTTTTTATTTTGTGATTCAGATAGATCATGCAATTTTAAGCAACTTTCGAATTCACTCCTATTATCAAATGTTCTTCATTCTCTTGGAATCTTTATTTGAAATGCAAGAATGTAAGTTTAGATGCCGGCCCATTTTTGGTGAACAACCTGGGTTGTTCTTGCTGATTGGTGGATAAATTCACCCACCAATAAACAAGTGCTGTCCAGGGTCTGAATAAAAAAAAATAGCTTAGATGCCTTTCACATAAAAATAGCAAGAGAACGAAGAAAAATTGATAATAGGAGTAAATTAGAAAGTTGCTTAAAATTGCCTGCTCTATCTGAATCATGAAAGAAAAAAAGTGGGTTCAGTGTCCCTTTCAAGTCATTGTGGTGAGAGGACTGGGTAAGACATTAGCAGTTTTTGCAGTGGGGGTGATTGCATATAGCAGTAATTGCCTAGGGGAGGCATAAGGGCAGCACTATTAAAGAGGGGAATTTTAATTAATTAAACTGGTTGATATGATAAGATAAATAGGTGAATTAAGGACAGTAGGTTAGAGATCCCATTTGGGATTATACTGTAAATTTTAAGAGCAAGGTGTGTTCCTAAGCATTTTTTTTTATTATTTTTTTTTTTTTAATTTAGTGGTTTTGGTGTAAAATATTTACAAAAGAATGGCAACATGGGGAAATTCAATGTAACCCTTCAACGGCTGAACCATTTCCACCAATGTGCTGAGCTGTTTGGTGTTTTTAGACGCTCACATATTATATCTTGAGGGGTTTTCATCAGACCATGCAGATTCAAACTATATCATTATTTTAAGTATAAATCATGACACCTGAGAACCCAACAACAACATGTTAAAAAAAAATAAAAAAAAATGAAAACATATTTTTATTAAAATTTGAATAAACAAGGTTGTGGGGCGCAAAGAGCTTTTAAAGTGGACCCCTTCTGAATGACAACACGTGGTTGTCATCTACACTTAACTCATTGTGAGGATGATGACCATGTGTCATCAGGCACATTAAAGGCGTTTATGGTCTTTATCAATGGTGGTATTGTGTATAGGGAGTGTCTCTGATAGGTAGGTCATGTATGAGTGTGTTTAAAGAATAGAAGGGTTATGGTTAATGGGATCAGGACAGAATTGTGGTGGAAGGACTAGGTAAGCCAATTTAAGTATTTGCAGTAAGCATAATTGCTGATAGGTATAAGTGCAGTGGGGAGGCATCAAGACTGAGCTGTTAGATTTATTTACAACTGGGGGGGGGGGGTAGCGTATAATTTAACTGTATAATCAGTATAAATATAAGAATTAGGATGCCTAAGAGATTTATAGACAGTGGGGTAGAGCTCCCATTGGGGTTATACCACAATTGTAATTACAATTGGCAGCTCTGGGGCTATGAATAGAAGCAATTCTACCATATGGGCATAGCTGTCTTAGGGGTTGAATTATCAAGCTCTGAATGGAGCTTGATGCCCCTATTTCCACACAAGCCTTCAGGCTTTCTGGAAATAGCAGTTATGAAACAGCAATCTTAAGACCGGCTCTCCATTACTTGTCCGCTGCCTCTGAGGCTGCGGTCTTCAATCCACCCGATCCTATACGATTGTGTTGATTGACACCCCCTGCTGATTGGCCGCAGGGGGCGGCATTGCACAAGCAGTTCACAATAACTGCTTGTGCAATGATAAATGCCGACAGCGTATGCAGTCAGCATTTGTGAATGTGCGGCAGACATGATACGCTACATCGTATCATGTCCATCCGCACTTTAAAAAAAATAGCCCCATAGACTATATTTCCTACTTGATAGCATTCAATGTTTAGAAAAATACTGTAATTCTATCTTTTTAATTAGTATTCTTCCTGCAAACTCATTGCTTGGTTATATAACTCTTTTTTTTTTTACAAGAACACTTCTTCACATTTGACCTCTGCATGCGATATTACAATCGCAAACAAAAAAACAACTAAATATTTAATAGCATGTATAAAAATGTCCCAAATAATCATATTGTCATTGGTACAAAACTGCAAATTGTATTTATTTCTTATGAAAATGCAATTTGCTTTCATTATCCCTACCATTTATCATATTCTTCTTCAAAAAACATACATCCTCTAAATGAGGTACCTTATTCTCTAAAAGATGCTTATTTTTTTTAATGATTAGAAATGAAATAAGTCAAACGAGAATTAGCAAGAAAAAGACAAATGCACCTAAAATGCTTATTATTTAATACAGATGAATATAATGTTTGTCATTTTGTATTTTATTTGCGTGGATTTTTTTTTTTTTCAAAGGTCAGTTTTGCAACTGTATAATGAAAGTACATTACAAACGTTTTTTGCAATTTTATTTCAAAGTCAGAAAATTTTTTAAAAAAGTAATCATCGAAGAATAATTAGTTGTGACAATCTCAAAATAGGAAAAATATAACTGTATAAATATTATAAAAATAAACATACGAGGTGTTCTATAACATGAATAACAATAACATTTTAATACGTGTATTGGATTTTTTAAATCTTAGGGCATCTGCTGAACATTATATTGGGAATAGCAAATGTTCACATATTAACCACAGGGTAACTGGAGGACAAATGGAATTGCCAACTTTCTACCCTAGGATACAACATGAACTGAGATTGGTCAAATGGATGTCTAAAAAGAATAGGCTTTTAATTAAGCTTAGTTCATATAAGAACAAACAACAGTTGCTGTTTTTCTATTAAACATTTAAAAACTTATGAAAACACAAAAAAGCTATGAAAACACACAAAACTAGTTAAAGATTAATATTGTTAGTGAATAGAAATTATGTTTAATATATTATTTGATTACAGACACTTCAATAATTAAACTTGTTAGGACACATTGATGCAAGACAAAAGCAAAATGTATCCACATTCTAGCACTGAGAGGGGTCTAGCCTGTGACAGGACCTGGCCCACCTTCAGTGAGAGGAATCCTTTTTTTATTGGGGCCCTTCCAGGGGCTAGGAGGGAAAAGTAAGTCAGGTACAACTTTGCACAAAGAGTGGCAGAAAGGGGAGTTTTATGGGCTCATACTCTTAAATAAATTCAACTTATAGCATAGGCTGATCTAGAAAGTAGCAGAGTGAGAGGAACCTATCCAGTGAGAGGGACCAGTGCAAGATAAGGTCTAACATAGGAGAGGAGCTTGACCAGCAAGGGGTAGCAAGAGCTGAACAGCCTGAGAGTTGTAGGTTGGTGGAATTGAACCGAGAAAGAAAGATGTCAGTAGGTCTAGAAAAATAAAATTACTTCTTTAAAGTGTTTTGTTTTAGGTACTGAGGAACATGGAAGTAGTGAATGTCTACCACTTGACTCTTCCAAGTCTCTTTACTCTGTGTGAGTTAGATGACATCATCTTATGCCAATAGGGCAGTAACTACTTGATAAAGACGTAAATACACTTTCTGACCTCTGGCTGTTTCCAGTCTTCAGTGAGGCTTTTGTCAGTGGAATGGTTCAGTCCAGTGTTTTGGAAAATAAACTATTGCTTATAGACCTATGGGCAAACTAGAATGCAGTACATAAACCTAAAAATTACACACTATCAGAGGCTCATCTGCTTACATTTAATACACCAGGGATGATACGGAGGAGAATATTCTGGGAGTCAGGGCATCTCAAGATATCATAGCACTATTTTGGAACTTAACTCACCATATGTGTCCAGATAGCTACCAGTAGTACATTGATGCTCCTTGAATAAAGGAAATCAAGAGAATGAAGCACTTTTAAAAACGGAAGTGTTTTATGTCCCTTTAAGTGAAGGGAAGAAAGAGATAAGGGTTATTGTTAGGTGTAACTTAGAAGTGTAGTGCAACTGATAGCAGAGGGTGAGTTATCCCTAACGTAACTCTCCACTATTAATAGCGCACAATCTGGTATTACAAGTAAATGGTTTAAAAAGGTTTGAACTAATAGTAAAGTGTGGACTGTTATAGCTCATATTATACGTGGTGAGTTGTTTCACTCAAGTGCAACACAAAATAACATTGGAAAAGTGACTGCTTTTAGAGATCTGGAAGGGACAGTGTACCCTAAATTTGTATCCCCTTTAATTTGTTCCCAATTGTATTAAAGTCTTGTTTCAATAAAGTGTCTCTTCAAACATTCATGAAATAAAATGTTGGTTTTCATATTTTAAGCATATATGTATGAAAAGGTGTCTCATGTATAATAAATATTAGGCATGAATTGAATCTGAATTTCATGTCTAGTAAATCATATGAGTGGTGTTTTATTTGCAGGATAGCTTATTTATCAAGTGTGCAAATGATATGGAGATAGTAGATAAATATATCAAAATATAGGCACAGATATGAGTAAGTTCTCCTGTTTAATTACTGCAGTTAAAGTAAAAGATTAATATCAAACAGAATTTATATATATTTTGTAAGCAAGAATGAGATTCATTTACAAGTTAGAGTTCATACAACCTCACCGTGATGTTGGTGTGAATGATCTCGGAAGAGCAGCTCCAGATGATCAGGCAGAACTTAGTAGCATGTGAGTAGCGTGGGAGCGATGCGCCGAACAGATGAGCGGCTCAGAGATGACGTCACAGGAATGAGAGATGAATCAGCTAGGTGATGATGCGGCTGCACGTAACCCAAAACAAGCAGGAACTCTGAGAAATAACTTTGATAACAGTAGTTGATTGGTTACTGAGATAAAGGTTTAAATATCCACAGAGGATAGCGATATAGAAATATCTGGAACTAATCCAAAATTAGTATGGCTTAACAGAGTAACAGATTACTTCAATACCAATCAATGTTTTGAGCGAAGGCAGCCCTTAAATAGCCCTAAGAGGAAGAATGTTAACACCTCTTAAAGGGCCAGATGTTACAGAGCTTCCCTCTTAACGAACCACTCTGTGGTTCAAGGTTGGAGCCTGTCAGGATGTCTCGTATGGAATATAGAAACCAACCTAGGAGATGACAGGTTAATCGAAGGTTCCCAGGAGTCCTCATCACTGGAAAACCCCTTCCAGTGAATCAGGTATTGAAGACATCCATCGACTTTTCTTGAATCCAATACCTCCTCAACCTCATATTCAATATCAGGTGCAATTGGAGGGGAATGTGACAGAGAGGCATGGAAATTATGAAGTGTTTTGTAGGGCTTGAGTAAAGAAACATGGAATGTGGGATGAATTCTGTATTGATCAGGAAGGTCCAAAGTGACAGCATTGTCATTAATCATTTTTTTAATGGTAAAAGGACCAATATAGAATCTGTTAAACTTTCTACTAGGTACAGTCAATCTTAAGTTTTTTGTAGAAAGCCAAACAAGGTCACCAATTGCGTAAGGGTGATGGTCGATGTCTCAGATCATAATATTTCTTTTGACGTTGCTGTGCTTCTTTAATATTGTCGGAAAGTAAAGTGGTATATATATATACCATGGAGTTTGATTATATCGTGTATAAGTAATTTGGCAGTTTCCATACTAGAAGGTATTTTGTGATATGGAAAAAATTAGCCATTTTGGAGAACAGGTCTACTATAACCATAATGGTATTATTTTTCTCTGAACTGGGTAGCTCAACAATAATATCAATTGCTATGTCTTTCCAAGGTCTTTCTGGGATTGGCATAGATAAGAAATAATGTGCTGGTTTTCTTCGATCTGTTTTACAGGTAGTACAAATTTTGAATTACTCAATATATCTTAAGATATCTTTTATTTGGTTCGGCCACCAATAAGATCTCTTAAGTAACTCCAAAGTTCTATTAACACCGGGGTGTCCTGATAACTGAGAGTCATGAACTGTTTGTAGAATTAAAGGTCTCAGATTAGGGGGAACATAAAGTTTTGTAGAGTGATAAAATAACCCATCCGTGTGTTATTTTAAATCGTAACTAGCCTTCGTTAAATCAGAATTTTGTTCAGTTTTAAATATCTAAATTGAAGGTTTGATTGACCCTACTATATACTCAGGGGGTATAAGTGGAGTGACAGTAGGTGGTTTAGTTGGTTTTTGTGGAAGACAGGATAGAATGTCGGCTTTAGTATTCTTGGAGGCAGGTCTGTAAGTCATAGTATAATGGAATCTAGAAAAAAAGACCCCAACGTAACTGTCTTGAGGTAAGTGTATGATTAGTCTTCAGATACTGCAGGTTACGGTGATCTGTATAGATAATAATGGGTTCAAGCATACCTTCTAGTAAATGGTGCCAATGTTCAAGTGAGCTTTTCATTGCCAATAACTCTTTTTCCCCTACTTGATAGTTGTAATGCAGCTGAATAAACCTTTGCAGCTTGTGAGTATGGAATAGGATCGAAACTGCAGAATAACACCTAAATTCAGAAGTGTGGAGAAAAAGTACAGGAATTGGTTCATTTAATAGGTTTCTTTTTGGTTGGTTACAAGAGAGAGGACAGATCTCCTGTACAAGCTGGCAAGTGTAGGAAGGATGGCCTGGTAAATCTGATAACCGTTTTCCTAGGAAGGTAAAGAGATTTGTTCCTGAGTTGTCGGTTATGCTTCACAGCTGTTCACTGCAGCGGGAGCAGGTGTTTGAGAGCGCTGTGTGTATACTGTGGTGACGTAGCACTGGAGGTGTGTGCCTGAGTACCAATCAGGAGCGAGGAAAGTCGGCAGCTTGAGTGCATTGGAGAACCTTACCCCGGGATCTCTGTTTGAAGCAGATGTTACCGCAAGTAAAAGAAGGTAGTTTAAAGAAAGTTCTTAGGAGACTGGGTCGGTATTTCCTGAATGTAAGTGGAGCGGAACTTGCTGAATGTGAATAGACACTGCTGTAGCAATCCGGAGTAGAGTGAAAGAGGCAGCATAATGGAAGGTACTTGGAATCAAATGCTTGTTTTAAGTCCCGGTTCTTTATTCCTGATAAAGCTGGTGAATAAACAAGTAGTTAGTCGGCTCAGGAAGCCCTGTTGATAAAATCCAATTTGCTTGTCGCGAAGTAGGTCAGCAGAGTATATGAAACAATGTAACAGATGACACTGTTGCTACACATCTGAAATAATTCACAAGGTAGCAAGGAGGATTGTGGGACTTTATGAAGAAAGCCTTAAAGGGGTATACCATAGAGGAAAATTCCCTGACATGTTCCCCCGTCAAAGGGGCTGCACCGCAGCAATAGGACCCGGCTTGTCCAGATGAGCACGGTGGAAAGTGGAGAGCAATTGTGAATCATAAATGTTGAAAACAGGCTCCCAGGAATCTTCCACGGGATTGAATCCTTTCCAACGGATCAAATATTGGAGTTGTCCCTTAAGGAGCCTGTAATCTCGGATAGGGCTGATCTCATATATATCTTCGTCGATGAGAGTAGGAGAGTAGGAGGGTGAGGGGAATCAGCTGTTTGTACAGGTGTGTGGGGTTTTAACAGGGACACATGGAATGTCCGGTGTATCCGATATTGAGGTGGGAGATCTAAGGATACAGCGTTTTTGTTTACCACCTTATTAACTTGAAAAGGTCCGATGAAGAGTTGAGAGAATTTCTTAGAGGGTGTTTTAAGCTTCAAATGTCTTGTGGAGAGCCAAACCTTGTCACCGACAGAGTAGGTGGGTGGTATTCTCCTTTTGGTATCGTACTACTTCTTCTGCCTCAATTGCACTTCTCTGATGTTTTCTTTAAGGAAGGTGAATGATTCGGCTATGGTGTTAGTCCTGTCATCAACCTGGGGAGAGGTAGTGTTCAGCCGTGGGTATAGATGGAAGGTAGGGTGATACCCATAATTGGAAAAGAACGGGGTTGTTTTAGTGGAGGCGTTATACGAGTTGTTGTAGGCATATTCTGCTGTTGGTATGTTGTCATACCATTGATCCTGATGGAAGGAACAGTAACATCTGATATACTGTTCCAACCATTGGTTGACTCTTTCGGTTTGCCCGTTTGTCTGGGGTTGTAATGCTGTACTGTAACGTTGGTCAACGTGCAGGACCATGCACAATGCTTTCCAAAACTTAGACGTAAATTGAGATCCCCTGTCAGTAATGATGATGGAGGGGAGTCCATGTAGCCTTACTATGTGTTGTAAGAACTGGGCAGTTTCTGCAGAGGTGGGTAATTTCCGATAGGGGATGAAATGGGCCATCTTTGTGAGGAGATCAACGACCACTAATATGGTATAACAATTACGGGAAAGAGGTAGATCAACAATGTAGTCCATCCCAATTGTTTGCCATGGTTGATCTGGTATGTGTAGTGGTTTTAGTAAACCATAGGGATAAGCCTTTTGTTGTAACTTCGTTTTGGGGAAGGTAAAGTCATCCTATTGGTTCTCTCGTAGGAACCTGTAAGGAGTTAATGTGGCACAGAAATGTTCTGGAGTGAGAATAGTTCTCGGCTGGGGTTCAGCTGCAGTTTGGTTGATCCTTCGGGACAGGGTGTCCGCCTTTCCATTTTTTTACCCTGGGCGATAAGTGATATGGAAATTGAACCTTGTGAAGTACAGACTCCATCGGAGTTGGTGAGCTGAGAGTATTTTGCTTGATTGGAGATACTCCAGATTACGATGATCTGTATATATGAGTATAGGTATCTTCGTAGCTTCAAGTAGATGACGCCAATGTTCGAAAGATTTCCTTATGACTAGAAGTTCTTTGTCTCCTATCGAATAGTTTAATTCTGGAGGTGTCATTAATCTTGAGAAGAAGGCAACAGAGTGTATAGGATCTGAGGGTGTTCTTCGTTGAGAGAGTATGGCGTCTAGGGCGAAATAAGGCGTCTAGGATGAATTGTAATGCTGGGTTAGGGAATTGCAATATGGGAGCCTTTGGATTCCAAATGAATGGGGAGTGTGAGCCAGTGAGGCTAGTGAGGGGTTTAGCAATAGTAGAAAACCCCCTGATAAACTTTTGATAAAAATTGGCGAATACCAAGAAGCGTTGGACATCTTTGGTAGAAGTGGGTATTGGCCAATTCTGTATCGCATCCACCTTGTCATCTTCCATCTTGAGACCTGCAGATGAGATATGATATCCTAGGAAGGAGATCTCTGAAACATGGAATAAACACTTCTCAGGCTTGGTGTAGAGTTGATGTGTTCGTTCGGTTCTCGATAGACAATGATTGGTCTCAGTGAGTCGTCTTCGTTCCTGACAAAGAAGATGCCAGCTCCAGATGGGGAGTTTGAAGGCCTGATGAAACCTTTCTTGAGGTTGTCTTCGATATAAGATTTTTAGGTGTTCAAGTTCAGGCTGGGACAACAGGTATACGTGCCCATAGGGAATTGTGGCCCCAGGTAACAACTCAATAGGGCAATCGTAAATGCGATGAGGAGGTAAAGAATCCGCTTTCTTTTTATTGAAGACGTCTGAAAAATCCTGATAGGCATCTGGTAAGGTGAATTCACTTACCTGTAGTATTTTCTGGCATGGAAGGCAGGTATTCTGACAGAATGGAGAATCAAATTAAATCTGGAGGGTGCCCCAATGTATCTTCGGTTGATGCAGTTGCAGCCAAGAGAGTCCTAGAACAATGGGAAACATAGGAGAAGGTATTATGTCAAAGGAAATAAATTCAACATGTCCTGTGTCTGTTGTGGTTTTTAAAGGAATAGACTGGTGTGTAATAGGACCGGTGTTAACGAATGACCCATCAATGACTCTTATGGAGACAGGATTAGTTTTCAAACATAATGGAATTTTATTTTTCTTAGCTAAATCAGCATCTAAGAAGTTGGAAAAGGCCCCAGAATCGACAATCCCTTCAGTACGGAGTGCTTGATGATCCCACTGTAAAGAGAGAGGTATCGTACAGTAAGCAGAAGTAGAGATTTTACTGGTGAAACAGTTATAAAACAAGGGTGACTTACTGTTCTTCTGACGTAGCAGAATAGGACAATCTCTCACTCTATGTGCCGGGGGTGCGCAATACATACAGAGATTGGCTCTCTTCCTGTGCAGCCTCTCTTCTGGTTGTAGGGGACCCTTCATGAACCCTAGGTCCATGGGAACTGGGGTGTCTTTTGAGCTGGAGGCAGCGGTTGGAGCTGGGTAGTATTTGTGAGGTTATTCAGGGTGTGAGCGTTCCACTCGTCTCTCTCTCAGACATCTGTCTACCTGTATGGAGAGTTTGATTAGTCCTTCCATGGTCCTAGGGAGTTCTGTATGTGCTAACTCATCCTTAAGTTATTATCCCTTAATCCTAACCTGTATTGGTTGCGGAGGGATATGTCACTCCATTCGGAATCCTTTGCATAGAGTTTGAATTCGAGTGCTTACTGATTTCAGTGGATAGCTTTTTATGGGAGTCTTCATATAGTGTCTCCATTTGAGAGAAGAAATCCGAAAGGGAACCAAGAATCGGCTCTTCATTCTCAAAAAATCCGTCTGCCCATTTCCTTGGTTCCCCCTTTAGGAAAGAAATAACGGTCATTACTTTTATCCTTTCTGTATGATAGGTCTTTGGTCTCATCTGAAACAATAATTTACATGCATTCCGGAACTGTCTGAATGTTGATCTCTCTCCGGAGAATAAATCAGGAAGGGAAACTTGTGGTTCTGGGGTGTTATCCCTTTTCATACCGCTCAGAGTGTCGTTTTGGATATGGAGTTCTCTGACACCCTGTGTGAGTTGATCCACCCTTTGGCTTAAGTTATATACAACTGTAGGTATGTCTGATGGATCCATGTTTAGGGGTGGTCAATTATTATGTAATGCAGCTGAATAAACCTTCGCAGCTTGTGAGTATGGAATAGGATCGCAACTACAGAATAACACCTAGATTCAGAAGTGTGGGGAAAAAGTACAGGAATTGGTTCCTTTAATAAGTTTCTTTTTGGTTGGTTACAAGAGAGAGGACAGATCTCCTGTACAAGCTGGAAAGTGTAGGAAGCATGGCCTGATAAATCTGATAACCGTTTTCCTAGGAAGGTAAAGAGATTTGTTCCTGAGTTGTCGGTTATGCTTCACAGCTGTTCACTGCAGTGGGAGCAGGAGTCTGAGAGTGCTGCATGTATACTGTGGTGACGTAGCACTGGAGGTATGTGCCTGAGTACCAATCAGGAGTGAGGAAAGTCAGCAGCTTGAGGGCGTCTGAGAACCTTACCCCGGGATCTCTGTTTGAAGCGGATGTTACCGCAAGTACAAGAAGGTAGTTTAAAGTAAGTTCTTAGGAGACTGGGTCGGTATTCCCTGAATGTAAGCAGAGCGGAACATGCTGAATGTGAATAGACACTGCTGCAGCAATCCGGAGTGGAGTGAAAGAGGCAGTGTAATGGAAGGTACTTGGAATCAAATGGTTGTTTTAAGTCCCAGTTATTTATTCCTGATAAAGCTGGTGAATAAACAATAAACAACAGGAAGCCCTGTTGATTAAATCCAATTTGATTATCGCGAAGTAGGTCAGCAGAGTATATGAAACAATGTAACAGACGACACTGTTGCTACACATCTGAAATAATTGACAAGGTAGCAAGGATGATTGTGGGACTTTATGGAGAAAGCCTTATAGGAGTATACCATAGAGGAAAATTCCCTGACAATAGTTTAGTTCAGCAGGATTTAGTACCCTTGAATAATATGCTATGGGATGTAACAGACCATTAGTAGGGGATCTTTGAGATAGAACACCTCCAATTGCGTAATCAGACACATCTATTTCTAGAGTATATTGTAATTGTAGATCTGGAAATGCAAGTATAGGGGCTGACGTTAAAGCTTTTTTGAGATACATAATAACTTCTTCAGCTACTTCGTTCCACTTAAAAATTAAATCTGACTTAGTAAGGTTAGTTAATGGTTTTGCTAAAACACAAAAGGTTTTTTTAGAAATTTTCTGTAGAAGTTGGCAAAGCCAAGAAATCTTTGTACTTCTTTCTTATTCTTAGGTGAGGGACAATCTAATATGGATTGAAGGTTGGTATTATCCATATGGATTCCTTTTGGTGTAATATGGTATCCTAGGAATTTGATTTCGGAAGTATGGAAGAAACATTTCTCTAATTTAACATATAATGTATGTGCTTGTAATCTAGATAGCACAGTTCTAACATGTTTGATGTGGTCAGTTAAACTATCTGAGAATCCAAATAGATGACTACAAATGTGTCAAGAGGGTCCCGTTAATAAACCTTTGAAAGGTTGCTGGGGAGTTGCAAAGCCTGAATGATATCACTGTATATTTGTACAATCCATACTTTGTACGAAAAGCAGTGAGCCATTCATCACCTGAGCGTACACGGATGAGGTTATAAGCACCTCTTAAATCTAGTTTGGTGTTGATTGTGGAACCGTGGAACCGTTCTATCATCTCAGGGATAAGTGGAAGTGGATATCTATCCTTAATTGTTCTTTTATTTAATTCACTGTAATCCACAATTGGGCGCAAAGTTTGATCTTTATTGATTACGAAGAATATCCCTGCACCTGCAGGGGAGTTAGAGGGCCTTATGAATCCCTTTCTAAGGCCTAGATTTGGAGTTTGGCGGTAGCCGTGAAAACCAGCGTTAGAGGCTCCTAACGCTGGTTTTAGGCTACCGCCGGTATTTGGAGTCATTCAAAAAAGGGTCTAACGCTCACTTTTCAGCCGCGACTTTTCCATACCGCAGATCCCCTTAAGTCAATTGCGTATCCTATCTTTTCAATGGGATCTTTCTATCTCCGGTATTTAGAGTCGTGTCTGAAGTGAGCATTAGAAATCTAACGACAAAACTCCAGCCGCAGAAAAAAGTCAGTAGTTAAGAGCTTTCTGGGCTAACGCCGGTTTATAAGGCTCTTAACTACTGTGCTCTAAAGTACACTAACACCCATAAACTACCTATGTACCCCTAAACCGAGGTCCCCCCACATCGCCGACAGTTGATTAAATTTTTTTAACCCCTAATCTGCCGACCACCACCTACATTATACTTATGTACCCCTAATCTGCTGCCCCTAACACCGCTGACCCCTATATTATATTTATTAACCCCTAACCTGCCCCCCACAACGTCGCAGCCAGCTACCTACAATAATTAACCCCTAATCTGCCGACTGCAAAGAGCCGCCACCTACATTATAGCTATGTACCCCTAATCTGCTGCCCCTAACACCGCCGACCCCTATATTATATTTATTAACCCCTAATCTGCCCCCTCAACGTCGCCTCCACCTGCCTACACTTATTAACCCCTAATCTGCCGAGCGGACCGCACCGCTACTATAATAAAGTTATTAACCCCTAATCCGCCTCACTAACCCTATAATAAATAGTATTAACCCCTAATCTGCCCTCACTAACATCGCCGACACCTAACTTCAATTATTAACCCCTAATCTGCCGACTGGAGCTCACCGCTATTCTAATAAGTGTATTAACCCCTAAAGCTAAGTCTAACCCTAACACTAACACCCCCCTAAATTAAATATAATTTTAATCTAACGAAATTAATTAACTCTTATTAAATAAATTTGTCATGAGCGCTTCCGTTCATCGCCGTGTCGCCGCGGCTCCCGGAACTCCTCTGTGTCTCTGACGTCATGTTGCTTAGCAACATGACGCTTTCTCTCACACCCCTCTGATGACGGTTACGCTCCTGCCCTTTAAATCTCGGCGGGAGATCTGAATCTGGGCCCGTTTGTTTGTTTCCCTGGATTGTGAGTACCATATCAGTTTTATTCTTCTGTGTACCGACTTCTGCCTGCCTGACCAAGCCTCTTGCCTAATCCCTACTTGCTGATATTTGGACATTGACTTCTGCCTGCCTGACCTTGCCTGTAGCTATTACCCTTTTGCTGACACTTGGATGCCGACTTCTGCTTGCCTGACCCTGTCTTTTGCCTATACCTTTTGCTGATATTTGGATGCCGACTTCTGCCTGCCTGACCTTGCTTTGGCCTTTACCTTTAAACCTATTCTTTGTTAAACAAGACCTGCTTAAAGGGACATTTTACTTTTACAAGCTGCAAAAGAGAACTTTGCCTTTCTGTTTGTTATACACCTGCTTAAAAGGGACATTTACTTTTACAAGCTGCAAAAGAGAACTTTGCCTTTCTGTTTGTTATACACCTGCTTAAAAGGGACATTTACTTTTACAAGCTGCAAAAGAGAACTTTGCCTTTCTGTTTGTTATAAACCTGCTTAAAGGGACATTATACTTTTACAAGCTGCAAAAGAGAACTTTGCCTTTCTGTTTGTTATACACCTGCTTAAAAGGGACATTTACTTTTACAAGCTGCAAAAGAGAACTTTGCCTTTCTGTTTGTTATAAACCTGCTTAAAGGGACATTATACTTTTACAAGCTGCAAAAGAGAACTTTTCCTTTGTTTTACAAGCCTGCTAAAGAGGACCTTTTTCAGAAGCTTCAAAGTAAGAGCATTTCCTTTTTGTTCTTTGTACTACTTAAAGGGACGTTTTATCCTTTGTGGCTTTCCTGCATTCTGGAACAATATTCATTTTTGTTATCTTCTAATCTGCTTCCTGAGTGGGTCACGTCCTGGATATTTCTCAGTGTGCTAGCGTGTGCTTTCAATTCACGCTAGCAGTTGGGTTACATCCCGGATTGATTCCAGAGCGGCTGACAAAATTATTCCTATTTAAATCTAAATACTTACCTGTAAAATAAATCCTAATATAGCTACAATATAAATTATATTTATATTATAGCTATTTTAGGATTAATATTTATTTTACAAGTAACTTTGTATTTATTTTAACCAGGTACAATAGCTATTAAATAGTTAAGAACTATTTAATAGCTAAAATAGTTAAAATAATTACAAATTTACCTGTAAAATAAATCCTAAACTAAGTTACAATTAAACCTAACACTACACTATCAATAAATTAATTAAATAAAATACCTATAATTATCTACAATTAAACCTAACACTACACTATCAATAAATAAATTAAATACAATTCCTACAAATAAATACAATGAAATAAACTAAAGTACAAAAAATAAAAAAGAACTAAGTTACAAAAAATAAAAAAATATTTACAAACATTAGAAATATATTACAACAATTTAAAACTAATTACACCTACTCTAAGCCCCCTAATAAAATAACAAAGCCCCCCAAAATAAAAAAATGCCCTACCCTATTCTAAATTACTAAAGTTCAAAGCTCTTTTACCTTACCAGCCCTGAACAGGGCCCTTTGCGGGGCATGCCCCAAGAAGTTCAGCTCTTTTGCCTGTAAAACAGGCCGACGACTGAACGACGAATGACGGTTCCTTTAAATGACATCATCCAAGATGGCGTCCCTCGAATTCCGATTGGCTGATAGGATTCTATCAGCCAATCGGAATTAAGGTAGGAATATTCTGATTGGCTGATTCCATCAGCCAATCAGATTGAGCTCGCATTCTATTGGCTGTTCCGATCAGCCAATAGAATGCGAGCTCAATCTGATTGGCTGATTGGATCAGCCAATCGGATTGAACTTTATTCTGATTGGCTGATTCCATCACGATAGAAGATGCCTCTATGACGATAGAAGATGCCTCTTGGATGAAGACTTCAATCGGATGGAAGACCTCTTCTGCCCCGCTTGGATGAAGACTTCTACCGGATGGAGGACCTCTTCTTGCTCCGCTTGGATGAAGAATTTGGCTCGGCTGGGTGAAGACGACTCAAGGTAGGGAGATCTTCAGGGGCTTAGTGTTAGGTTTATTTAAGGGGGGTTTGGGTTAGATTAGGGGTATGTGGGTGGTGGGTTGTAATGTTGGGGGGGTATTGTATGTTTTTTTTTACAGGCAAAAGAGCTGAACTTCTTGGGGCATGCCCCGCAAAGGGCCCTGTTCAGGGCTGGTAAGGTAAAAGAGCATTGAACTTTAGTAATTTAGAATAGGGTAGGGCATTTTTTTATTTTGGGGGGCTTTGTTATTTTATTAGGGGGCTTAGAGTAGGTGTAATTAGTTTAAAATTGTTGTAATATATTTCTAATGTTTGTAAATATTTTTTTATTTTTTGTAACTTAGTTCTTTTTTATTTTTTGTACTTTAGTTAGTTTATTTCATTGTATTTATTTGTAGGAATTGTATTTAATTTATTAATTGATAGTGTAGTGTTAGGTTTAATTGTGGATAATTATAGGTATTTTATTTAATTAATTTATTGATAGTGTAGTGTTAGGTTTAATTGTAACTTAGGTTAGGATTTATTTTACAGGTAAATTTGTAATTATTTTAATTAGGTAGCTATTAAATAGTTCTTAACTATTAAATAGCTATTGTACCTGGTTAAAATAAATACAAAGTTACCTGTAAAATAAATATAAATCCTAAAATAGCTATAATATAATTATAATTTATATTGTAGCTATATTAGGATTTATTTTACAGGTAAGTATTTAGCTTTAAATAGAAATAATTTATTTAATAAGAGTTAATTAATTTCGTTAGATTAAAATTATATTTAACTTAGGGGGGTGTTAGTGTTAGGGTTAGACTTAGCTTTAGGGGTTAATACATTTATTAGAATAGCGGTGAGCTCCAGTCGGCAGATTAGGGGTTAATAATTGAAGTTAGGTGTCGGCGATGTTAGGGAGGGCAGATTAGGGGTTAATACTATTTATTATAGGGTTAGTGAGGCGGATTAGGGGTTAATAACTTTATAATAATAGCGGTGCGGTCTGGTCGGCAGATTTGGGGTTAATAAGTGTAGGCAGGTGGAGGCGACGTTGTGGGGGGCAGATTAGGGGTTAATAAATATAATATAGGGTTCGGCGGTGTTAGGGGCAGCAGATTAGGGGTACATAGGGATAATGTAAGTAGCGACGGTTTACGGAGCGGCAGATTAGGGGTTAATAATAATATGCAGGGGTCAGCGATAGCTGGGGCGGCAGAATAGGGGTTAATAAGTGTAAGGTTAGGGGTGTTTAGACTCGGGGTACATGTTAGAGTGTTAGGTGCAGACGTAGGAAGTGTTTCCCCATAGGAAACAATGGGGCTGCGTTAGGAGCTGAACGCGGCTTTTTTGCCGGTGTTAGTTTTTTTTTCAGCTCAAACAGCCCCATTGTTTCCTATGGGGGAACGAGCACATTTTTGAGGCTGGCCGCGTCCGTAAGCAACTCTGGTATTGAGAGTTGAAGTTGCGTTAAATATGCTCTACGCTCCTTTTTTGGAGCCTAACGCAGCCATTCTGTGGACTCTCAATACCAGAGTTATTTTAAAGGTGCGGCCAGAAAAAAGCCAGCGTTAGATACGCGGGTCGTTACCGACAAAGCTCTAAATCTAGCCGTAAGGTTGTCATTAATATATGCCTTGAGTTTCTCAAGTTCTGGGAATATATGCCCATATGGGACATCTAATCCAGGTATCAATTTGATGGGACAATCATATTCCCTGTGAGGTGGTAAAACCTCAGCTTAATTCTTATCAAATACCTGAGATAACCTAATATAATGTGTAGGAATCTGGTTCTCAGATACACATAACAATTGATGAGGGGCTAAAAGAATATGGGGGGCACACTAAACATGTGGGGGACAATACATTGCACCCATATTGCTTTGTGACTGTGGAACCAACAAATGTCATGTCGCATCAGCCAACACTTTCATTCTATCAATGTTCACTTTGTGTGACATGGCAACATGCACATTATGAACGTGTTTGCAGAGTATCCTGGATCCACTCAAAACTAACATATCCTCAGACACTTGTCCATGTGGCCACAGTTGGGGGCTACAAAGTGCCATCATAGATGGATCAGTGTTCAGTACTAATGCACAGCATGCCTACATACAGTTACAATGGACAGTACAGGATTGGGGGTCCCTTTTAAATGTACTATAGAGAGTCTTGATAAAGGTCTCTTTGTGACCGAAAAGCGTCGACTGGTAAGCACAATTTCATTTTCTATTGATCTAAAAACATTCTACACCATCATATCTTTCTTTTACAGAAGGATCATCCAGGGTTAATAACAAAATATTTGCCAAGAAGATAGAATTTTGGGTTGGAAAATGGCTAGCAAGTACTGACACTGCTATTCAGTATAAAACCCTTGGAAAATAACCATAACTATTGCTGTTAGGATTCACAACACTTTAAGGATTATTGTTTTTTCTTAAAGAGACACACTACTTATTATAATTTATTGTTGGATTATTTTTTCTATTAAGTTTTCACTGTTGGACTATTTTTTGGACTATTATTTACATTTATATAAGTTACTATTTGAACACACCACATTGTTTTTGTAAATTTTTGGTTTTTCAATTTTTCACAATCTTTGTTCTTAATTCACGTTTTTTGAAGATCAGCCTATTTTTTGACCATTAATAATTTTTGTACACTAATTTTTGCACACAACTTTTTTGATACACATTTTTTACATTGGCTTATTGCTGTCACAATATTTTTTACTTGACAATGCGTATGTGTTAAACACACAGTTAAAGGTCTTACTCAGAGCCTTACACATTAGTCACTATTGGCAATATTTAGGAGCATTGCATAGAATCGAGAACATTATTGGTTAGATAATATTATATAACTGACTAATATATTTCACCTATTATGTGTATGTGGTAAACACAAAGTTGAATTTTTGTTGTGAGCCTTATACTTAATTTGGAATTTTTTAGGAATATTTTTTAAGAGCAATGTTTGCACAATTTTAAATGCTATATCTGTTACATAACTATTTGTTTTAACTATTCATTTAGCTATTATTGTTGTATAAATTTGATTGTTTATGCATGGATCCATGTTTTTAACTTATTTGTGCACTCAATAAATTGTTTATTGTAATCGTTTGATAATATTGCATTAGGTCCAGACCCAGCCTTCGTATAGTTGGCGCTTTGGTATACCTTATTAAATGTACTCAGAAATATGTGTGTACTAAATATATGCAAACCAAGATTTTACTTTGATCTTTGAAATGAATCTAAGGTTCTCTACATCAATAATCACACTGCCCTGCAATGTTCCTTGCCACGTCCGTGGCAGCACAGCTGCACAGAGATTCTGTAGGCCCGGGGCACTGACAAAAGAAGTCTGCGCATTACACGGTAAGAGAGGTATTTTAACACTCTGGGCAAGATTACAAGTTGCGCACCATATCTGTTTTTTGTAATTGGGAAAACACTGCATGCGTTTCGGGTTGCACAGTTATTACTAGTTGAAAAATAACTTATTTGCTGCACGCAATAACCTGCGTAATCCAGAAAGCCAGACTGCATGCGTGTTCATGTATTCCACTATAGAAGTCAATGGAGAAGACAAATAGAAAAAACAAAAAACAAAACCCTAATCTCTTGCGCAAAGCCCATGACGTATTCTCCTCGAAAAGTGTACATTTAAATGCGATTTAATATTGCAAGGTTGTTTCGTTAATGGAATATGTTCTATTTATTTCTAAACAAATGTTTATATATGTGATGATTTTTGGACTATTTAAAGTGAGATATGTATATGAATATATATATGTATATCTCGAGATCTATATGTGAATATCTCTTTGAAAATCCATCTGAGATATTGTTTAACCCCTTAGTGACCAGGCCACTTTTCAATTTGTTGACCATCTGGGACCAAGGCTATTTTTGCATTTCTGCGATGTTTGTGTTTAACTGTTATTTTTCTCTTACTCATTTACTGTACCCACACATATTATATACCGTTTTTCTCGCCATTAAATGGACTTTCTAAAGATACCATTATTTTCATCATATCTTATAATTTACTATAAAAAAATTATAAAATATTATGAAAAAATTAAAAAAAACACACTTTTTCTAACTTTGAGCCCCAAAATCTCTAACACATCTACAACCACCATAAAATACCAATGCTAAACAGTTTCTAAATTTTGTCTTGAGTTTAGAAATACCCAATGTTTACATGTTCTTTGCTTTTTTTGCAAATTATAGGGCAATAAGTACAAGTAGCACTTTGCTATTTCAAAACCATGTTTTTTCAAAATTGGCGATAGTTACATTGTAACACCAATATCTGTCAGGAATCCCTGAATAACCCTTCAAATGTATATATTTTTAAAAGAAGACAACCTAAGGTATTAAACTTGGGGTATTTTGACTTTTTTCATGCAACCATTTTACCACCAATCTATGCCAAAGTTTTGGGGGAA
The DNA here is from genome assembly GCF_027579735.1 of Bombina bombina. NCBI lineage: Eukaryota > Metazoa > Chordata > Amphibia > Anura > Bombinatoridae > Bombina > Bombina bombina. The sequence goes on along the minus strand of NC_069500.1, from coordinate 73,771,100 downwards.
AAAAAAATAATTTGATTTTTTGACAAATAGCAATTTAAGAATACATTTACTGATAAAATGGTAAGGGTTACTGCCAAATATGTCTTCAGTAACATCTCCTGGGTACAGTGATACCACCCATGTATAGGTGTGTCGGGTTCTCTGTGGGCTAAAAGCCCTTATTTTTAGAGAGCGCATTCCAGTTTTTCAACTTGGAATTTTCACATCGGTCATCATGCACCCATGTCCTATTTGGGACATTTCTGAAGCTGGCCAATGGAATTTACCCCCATCAAACCATATATTTTTGAAAAGTAGACACCCTAGGGTATTTCAAATGCTGGTATTTTAACACTTTCCATGCACTAATTCAACCACTAGACTTTGTCAAACTTTAGGGTAGTTATTTTTTTGTGTTATTTTTCACACACATTGTAATTTATGCATGGATTTTCAGTTCCTGTTATGTGTTACTGCCAAAAAACACCTCAATATGTGTTCAACATCTCCTGAGTACAGTGATACCACCTATGTATAGGTGTGTCGGGTTCTCTGGGGGCTAAATGGCCTTATTTTTAGGTAGCGCATTCCAGTTTTTCAACTTGGAATTTTCACATCGGTCATCATGCACCCATGTCCTATTTGGGACATTTCTGAAGCTGGCCAATGGAATTTACCCCCATCAAACCATATATTTTTGAAAAGTAGACACCCTAGGGTATTTGAAATGCTGGTATTTTAACACTTTCCATGCACTAATTCAACCACTAGTCTTTGTCAAACTTTTGGGTAGTCATTTTTTTGTGATATTTTTCACACACATTGTACTTTAGGCATGTATTTTCAGTTCCTGTTATGTGTTACTGCCAAAAACCACCTCAATATGTGTTCAACAACATCTCCCGAGTACAGTGATACCACCTATGTATAGGTGCGTCGGGTTCTCTGGGGGCTAAATGGCCTTATTTTTAGGTAGCACATTCCAGTTTTTCAACTTGGAATTTTCACATCGGTCATCATGCACCCATGTCCTATTTGGGACATTTCTGAAGCTGGCCAATGGAATTTAACCCCATCAAACCATATATTTTTGAAAAGTAGACACCCTAGGGTATTTCAAATGCTGGTATTTTAACACTTTCCATGCACTAATTCAACCACTAGTCTTTGTCAAACTTTTGGGTAGTCATTTTTTTGTGTTATTTTTCACACACATTGTACTTTAGGCATGTATTTTCAGTTCCTGTTATGTGTTACTGCCAAAAACCACCTCAATATGTGTTCAACAACATCTCCCGAGTACAGTGATACCACCTATGTATAGGTGTGTCGGGTTCTCTGGGGGCTAAAAGGCCTTATTTTTAGGAAGCCCATTCCATTTTTTCCACTTTGAATTTTCACATCCCATGCACCCATGCCCTATTTAAGACATTTCTGAAGCCGGCCAATGTAATTTACCTCAATGAAACCATATATTTTTGAAAAGTAGACTTCCTAGGGTATTTCAAATGCAGGTGTTTTAACACTTTCCATGCACTAATTTAACCACTAGTCTTTGTCAAACTATTGGGCATTCATATTTTTGTGTTATTGTTCACATACATTGTACTTTAGACATGGATTCACAGCTCCTGTTATGTGTTACTACCAAAGAAGACACCAATATGTGGTCACCAACATCTCCTGAGTTCAGTGATACCACCTATGCATAGGTTTGGTGGCTTGTTTGGGGGGTGCAATGCCAAATGTCTGACATGCGTTTGTGATTTTTTTTTCACATTTAACATATTTTCTTTGCCTATCGTCTTTTTGGGGGGTCTTTTAACATACCCCAATTTATTTGTTTTCCATGAATGTGCATATATTTGAAAAGTTGACACCCCAAGGTATTGTATATGGTGTGCTTTGATACCTTTGAAGCAACCGTTTTAGCCCAAAAAATTGGAGAAAGTGTATGGTGGTTATTTTTCAATTTTAATTTTTACAGACACATTGCTTTTTGACTATGATTTAGGAGAGACTGTTGTAAGCAGTGGCGTAGCGTGGGTTGTCAGCGCCCGGGGCAAGGCAAGTATTGTGCCCCCTAACCCGTTAGCACTGACGGAGTCTCTTCCACCAGTATAGTGATGCATTTGTGAGTGCGCACAGTAGCGCATAGGGTTGCCACCTTTTGCCCAGAATATTCCTGGACACTTTTTAAAAGGGGGTGTAGAGGGTGTGTCTCAGGGTTTGGCTTGGGGCCGTGGCTTCTCGCAGCCTCAAATTCAATATGAAATCAAATTTTATATATATATATATATATATATATATATATATATTATAAATATATATATATTACTATATTATATATATATATTACTATATTATATATATATATATATATATATTATAAACAATATGTATATATATATAAAATATGTATATACAGTATAATATATATATATATATATATATATATATATATATATTTTATAGAGCAGGCAGGCAGGTGAGTAATTCTCAAAGCAGGTAACACAGAGGAAACTCTTTTTTTTATAAAACAAATTTAAAAAAAATATATTTTACCTAGAAAAAACTGCAGATCATATCATTAGGAAGAAGTTGAACAGTACCCAAACAGGAGGGTCACGACCTGGCCACCTCTGTCGGACTTGTCGTACTACCAGCTCGCAGCAACACCGCACCCGCACACCAACGAGATCACATGACTGGGCGGGACTTGGGTCTGTGGGAGGCGAGCTGAGAGGAGGACTGGTTGGATATCGACCATGGTCCGTGACCTCATCATGATGCACTTCAGGCTGCAGTCAGGGCCTCTTCCTCACTTCCCTTGATGATAAGTGTGACTGACTCATGCACGGTCTTCAACCCCCCCCCCCCTAATTATTAATACCGGGGCAAGTGGCAATCCTAGTAGTGCACCTTATGAATTGGCAGACGGCTCCCTCACAAGCAACCCCCACGGCCCTGCCGCCTGCAATGTTTATAACGAATTAACAAATTAAATTCCTTAGGGGCACAAATTTCTTTTGAAATTTTGCGCCCCTAAGAATTTTGCGCCCGGGGCAACCGCCCCTGTGGCCCCCCCCACGCTACGCCACTGGTTGTAAGTTATTGCAAAAGAATACTTCAGGTTGTTTTCTGCAAGGCACCCTGAGTACACCTATGCCCCCCATGCATAGGTTTGCCAGGATTTTGGGAAGGTTATGTTACAATTTTATGACTTGTGATTTTAGTTATTAACAATGAGAGTATTTCTTCTGATAGGCCTATCTTTAGTTTGTGGCCTATTGCATACCCCACTTTTATTTATTGCCATGAAAGTGTATATTTTTTAAATGTTGACACCCCAAGGTATTGTATATGGTGTGCTTTGATGCCTTTGAAGCAACCGTTTTAGCCCAAAAAATTGGAGAAAGTGTATGGTGGTTATTTTTCAATTTTCATTTTTACAGACACATTGCTTTTTGACTATGATTTAGGAGAGACTGTTGTAAGTTATTGCAAAAGAATACTTCAGGTTGTTTTCTGCAAGGCACCCTGAGTACACCTATGCCCCCCATGCATAGGTTTGCCAGGATTTTGGGAAGGTTATGTTACAAATTTATGACTTGTGATTTTAGTTATTAACGAGAGTATTTCTTCTGATAGGCCTATCTTTAGTTTGTGACCTATCGCATACCCCACTTTTATTTATTGCCATGAAAGTGTATATTTTTTAAATGTTGACACCCCAAGGTATTGTATATGGTGTGCTTTGATGCCTTTGAAGCAACCGTTTTAGCCCAAAAAATTGGAGAAAGTGTATGGTGGTAATTTTTCAATTTTCATTTTTACAGACACATTGCTTTTTGACTATGATTTAGGAGAGACTGTTGTAAGTTATTACAAAAACATACTTCAGGTTGTTTTTTGCAAGGCACCCTGAGAACACCTATGTCCCCCATGCATAGGTTTGACAGGGGTTTTGGTTAAAAAAAAAAAACAGGCCCAATTTTAGAAAAAAATAGAGTAGTGAAATGTAAAAATCTGGCACAGTAAAAGTAAAAAAAAAAAAAAAACCCATCTAACAGTAAACATAACCAAAAATATGTATTTATTTTTTAAAAAATTGACCATTGTATGGTACCGCTTGAAGCAGTCCCCAATGCAGAGTGCAGGCTGTCCAGGGCAATCAGGACAGTGATATATGGTGTCCCTTCTCTTCCCCCTCTTGGTACAGACTCTGCATTTTTTTTGTGGTTTCTGCTTTGCGGCAGTAGGGGGGATTTTAAAAATAAAATGAGTAGCCCCAACTCTGCTCTCTCCCATCACCGCCCGGGGAGCAGGTGCATCATGGTACAAAATCCCAGTAATAATCTGGAGCTGAAACTGTAAAAAAGTTTTTTTTAACTCTGGGGTTTGCTTTTTTGAACAACAAAAAAGCGTTGTGGGTTGCAATCTGCATTAGGTAAATTGCAACCTTTTTGTACCAGGCCCTTGTCTTCTGCATAATTAGGTAGGGCTGCAGCAGCTGATCAGCCAGATCAACCCCACCCATATGCCGGTTATAAGACTTGATGCACACTGGCTTCCTTATGATCTCAGCTCTGCCACGTACAGAAACCGCCACTGTCCTCTCTGTGTGGATGGTGGTAAGAAGGTATACATCCTTCTTGTCTCTGTACTTAAGTGCCAACAGCTCCCCTTGGCACAGAGCTGAGGTCTCCCCCCTTCGTAGCCGGGTGCGTACAAGTTGTCCTGGGAAACCTGCGCGGTTCTTTTTAATTGTACCGCAAGCTACTGTATCAAAGCAATACAGTAGCTTGAACAAAAGGACACTTGTATAAAAATTGTCTAAGTACAAGTGATACCCTTTGTTCATTAGGGGTAATATCAGGTCCCAGACAATCTTGCCAGTGGTTCCCATATGTTCTGGGCAACCTGGAGGGTCAAGGTGGCTATCCTTTCCCTCATACACCCGGAAGGCCTGAGTATACCCAGTCTCGCTGTCACAGAGCTTATACACCTTTACCCCATATCTGGAGCGTTTGGAAGGAATATACTGCTTGAATCCCAGCCTTCCCTTATACTTCATTAGGGATTCATCAACGCATATATTCCTACCAGGTGTATAAGCCTCTGCAAACCTGGCAGAAAAGTGGGTTATCAGGGGGCGGATTTTATACAGCCTGTCAAATTGGGGATGCTCCCTAGGGGGGCACAGGCTGTTGTCGCTGAAGTGCATGAAATGCAGATTCATTTCATACCTCTTCCTCAACATAGTCTGGGAGAAAATGGGGGTAGAGCAGATGGGGCTACTACTCCAGTAGGAGCGAATGGAGGGTTTCTTTATGATGCCCATCAGCATAGTCAATGCCCAGAATTTTTTGAATTCTGGCACATTGATGGGGGCCCATTGCTGCTTTGCCAAATATGTTCCAGGCTTTGCAGCACGGAACTGATGGGCATATAAATTAGTTTGGGCGACAATGTTCCCCAATATATCATCGCCCAGAAACACTTCCAGAAACTGCTGGGGGCTAAAACCTGCCACATCTATATTTATGCCAGCATTTGCTGTGAAGGGTGGGATATCTGGCCTCTGGAGATGAGGCGTTACCCACTCTTCAGCAGCAATGGAAGCAACACGCCTCCTTCTGGCAGGGGGGCTAGCAGGGGGGCTGGCAGGGGGGCTAGCAGCCACAGATACATCACTATCAGTTGAGACTGTATCTAGTGATGTATCTGAGCACATGGCAGGGTCAAAATTGGGGTCCGAGTCAGAAATAGAGGCATCTGACTCTGACGCAAGGATGGCATACGCCTCCTCAGCACTATATCTTTTCTGTGATATTTTTGTATCTGTCACAGAAAACAATTACTAGAAAAAAAAAATTAACTAAATTAATTAACTAAATTAACTAGCAAAAAAGTACAGCTATGCTACTGCCAGTGATTTATAGCGATCACTGGCAAGCTAGGGGTTAATGGCTCTGAAAATTAAATTAAATTAACTAAATGTTTCTGAAAAGAGCCTTTGGGTTTTTAAAAAATTACAACAACAAAATTAACCCCTAAAAAAATGCACAGAGAGCAAAAAAGTACAGCTATGCAACTGCCAGTGATTTATAGTGATCACTGGCAAGCTAGGGGTTAATGGCTCTGAAAATTAAATTAAATTAACTAAATGTTTCTGAAAAGAGCCTTTGGGTTTTTAAAAAATTACAACAACAAAATTAACCCCTAAAAAAATGCACAGACAGCAAAAAAGTACAGCTATGCAACTGCCAGTGATTTATAGCGATCACTGGCAAGCTAGGGGTTAATGGCTCTGAAAATTAAATTTAATTAACTAAATGTTTCTGAAAAGAGCCTTTGGGTTTTTAAAAAATTACAACAACAAAATTAACCCCTAAAAAAATGCACAGACAGCAAAATGCAGCAAAAAAAAGTGCACCTATGCTACTGCCAGTGATATATAGTGATCACTGGCAAGCTAGGGGTTAATGGCTCTGAAAAGAGCCTTTGGTTCTATATTTTTTTAACAAATAAAAGAAATAAATCTCTCTCTGCTAAATACAGGTCTCTCTCTCTCTCCAACAAAATGGCAAGTGAGGAGAGGGAGGGAGATCCACACTGATCAGAGTCAATATTTACAAATATTGACATGATCAGACAAATGGGGTATTTTATTATTATTATTTTTTTTAGGGCGGGAGGCTCAGATTGGGTGACCCTAGCTTGCCCCTATGATGATGCAGGCTAGGGACACCCCCAGAGGCCCCATGATGCACTGGGCATCGCCATCTTGGATGCCTAGTGAAGGGGGAGGGGGGGGGGCTATTTGGGCTTTTTTTTTTATTTATCCGTTTGTTTGTTTTTTAATTTTAATTTATTATTTAATAACCAACTAAGTGCCTCGACCCACCGAGGCACTTAGCACACAAGCAGAGCATCGGAAGCGTGTCCGATCGCTTCCGATGCTCTGAAACACTGCCGGGCTCCACGTGGAGCGAAACCGGAAGTGATCACTCGTGGGGGAGTGATCAATCCGGTCCCGGCACTCGGGAACAGTATTGCAGGATGCCTAGACATCAAGGCAAGCCTGCAATACTGTTAGAGCAGCTGGAAGCGATTTCAATTGCTTCCAGTGCTCTGTTAAACCGACGACGTATGCCATACGTCCTCGGTCGTTAAGTGCTTTTTTTTTGAGGACGTATGGCATACGTCGTCGGTCGTTAAGGGTTTAATGTGCATAAGATTGTAATGTGAAATATTTTCCTTATCTCCATAATTAAACATATACATATACTGTACATAAAAATCCATCACCTAGATTACGAGTCTTGCGTTAGCCTTAAAAAGCAGCGTTGAGAGGTCCCAACGCTGCTTTTTAACGCCCGCTGGTATTACAAGTCTTGTAGGTTCAGGTGTACCGCTCACTTTTTTTCCGTGACTCGAGCATACCGCAAATCCCTTTAAGTCAATTGCGTATCCTATCTTTTCAATGGGATTTTCCTAACGCCGGTATTATGAGTCTTGGAAAAAGTGAGCGGTACAGCCTCTCCTGTCAAGACTGTTACTGCAGTTAAAAGTCACTAGTTAAGAGTTTTATGGGCTAACGCCGTAGCATAAAACTCTTAACTAAAGTGCTAAAAAGTACACTAACACCCATAAACTACCTATTAACCCCTAAACCGAGCCCCCCCCCCACATCGCAAACACTTAACTAAAAACTGTAACCCCTAATCTGCCGACCGGACATCGCCCCCACTTTAATAAATATATTAACCCCTAAACCGCCGCACTCCCTCCTCGCAAACACTAGTTAAATTTTATTAACCCCTAATCTGCCGTCCCTAACATCGCCGACACCTACCTACATTTATTAACCCCAAATCTGCCGCCCCCAACGTCGCCGCAACTATATTAAATGTATTAACCCCTAAATCTAAATCTAACCCTAACCCTAACACCCCCCCTAACTTAAATATAATTTAAATAAATCTAAATAAAATTACTACAATTAACTAAGGCCTAGATTTAGAGTTTGGCGTTAGCCGTGAAAACCAGCGTTAGAGGCTCCTAACGCTGGTTTTAGGCTACCGCCGGTATTTGGAGTCACTCAAAATAGGGTCTAACGCTCACTTTTCAGCCGAGACTTTTCCATACCGCAGATCCCCTTACGTCAATTGCGTATCCTATCTTTTCAATGGGATCTTTCTAACTCCGGTATTTAGAGTCGTTTCTGAAGTGAGCGTTAGACATCTAACGACAAAACTCCAGCCGCAGGAAAAAAGTCAGTAGTTGTAAAAAAAAAAACATACAATACCCCCCCCCCAACATTACAACCCACCACCCACATACCCCTAATCTAACCCAAACCCCCCTTAAATAAACCCAACACTAAGCCCCTGAAGATCATCCTACCTTGTCTTCACCTCACCAGGTATCACCGATTCGTCCTGGCTCGAAAATCTTCATCCAACCCAAGCGGGGGTTGGCGATCCATCATCCGGTGCCTGAAGAGGTCCAGAAGAGGCTCCAAAGTCTTCATCCTATCCGGGAAGAAGAGGCGATCCGGACCGGCAACCATCTTGATCCAAGCGGCATCTTCTATCTTTATCCGATGACGACCGGCTCCATCCTGAAGACCTCCACCGCGGACCCATCTTCTTCCGGCGACGTCCAACTGCAGAATGACGGTTCCTTTAAGGGACGTCATCCAAGATGGCGTCCCTCGAATTCCGATTGGCTGATAGGATTCTATCAGCCAATCGGAATTAAGGTAGGAATATTCTGATTGGCTGATGGAATCAGCCAATCAGAATCAAGTTCAATCCGATTGGCTGATCCAATCAGCCAATCAGATTGAGCTCGCATTCTATTGGCTGTTCCGATCAGCCAATAAAAATGCTCTATGCTCCTTTTTTGGAGCCTAACGCAGCCTTTATGTGGACTCTCGATACCAGAGTTATTTTTATGGTGCGGCCAGAAAAAAGCCGGCGTTAGTTTTTCGGGTCGTTACCGACAAAACTCCAAATCTAGGCCTAAATTATTCCTATTTAAAACTAAATACTTACCTATAAAATAAACCCTAAGATAGCTACAAAATAACTAATAGTTACATTGTAGCTATCTCAGGGTTTATTTTTATTTTACAGGCAACTTTGTATTTATTTTAACTAGGTACAATAGTTATTAAATAGTTATTAACTATTTAATAGCTACCTAGCTAAAATAAGTACAAATTTACCTGTAAAATAAACCCTAACTTAAGTTACAATTACACCTAACACTACACTATAATTAAATTAATTACCTACATTAACTACAATTAATTACAATTAAATTAATTAAACTAAAGTACGAAAAAAACACTAAATTACAGAAAATAATAAGATAAATTACAAGTTTTTTAAACTAATTACACCTAATCTAATCCCCCTAATAAAATAAAGTCCCCCAAAATAATAAAAATCTCTACCCTATACTAAATTACAAATAGCCCTTAAAAGGGCTTTTTGCGGGGCATTGCCCCAAAGTAATCAGCTCTTTTACCTGTAAAAAAAAAATACAATACCCCCAACATTAAAACCCACCACCCACACACCCAACCCTACTCTAAAACCCACCCAATCCCCCCTTAATAAAACCTAACACTAACCCCTTGAAGATCACCCTACCTTGAGACGTCTTCACCCAACCGGGCACAAGTGGTCCTCCAGACGGGCAGAAGTCTTCATCTTCTCCGGGCAGAAGAGGACCTCCAGACGGGCAGAAGTCTTTATCCAGACGGCATCTTCTATCTTCATCCATCCAGAGCAGAGCAGGTCCATCTTGAAGCCAACCGACGCGGAGCATCCTCTTCTTCCAACGACTCCCGACGAATGAAGGTTCCTTTAAATGATGTCATCCAAGATGGCGTCCCTTGAATTCCGATTGGCTAATAGGATTCTATCAGCCAATCAGAATTAAGGTAGGAAAAATCCTATTGGCTGATCCAATCAGCCAATAGGATTGAGCTCGCATTCTATTGGCTGTTCCAATCAGCCAATCGAATGCTAGCTCAATACTATTGGCTGATTGCATCAGCCAATAGGATTTTTCCTACCTTAATTCCGATTGGCTGATAGAATCCTATCAGCCAATCGGAATTCAAGGGACGCCATCTTGGATGACGTCATTTAAAGGAACCTTCATTCGTCGGGAGTCATCGGAAGAAGAGGATGCTCCGTGTCGGTTGGCTTCAAGATGGACCTGCTCCGCTCTGGATGGATGAAGATAGAAGATGCCGTCTGGATGAAGACTTCTGCCCATCTGGAGGTCCTCTTCTGCCCGGATAGGATGAAGACTTCAGACCGTCTGGAGGACCACTTGTGCGCGCTTGGGTGAAGAAGTCTCAAGGTAGGGTGATCTTCAAGGGGTTAGTGTTTTATTAAAGGGACATTAAACACTTTGAGATGGTAATATAAAATGATAAATTGTATATATAAAACAACTCTGCAATATACTTTCATTATTTATTTTGTCCTCTTTGCCTGTAATTCCATTCTGAAATTGTGAGCTTTTCAGTTCCTGTTAGAAATGGTGACTGCAGAACACTGTTAAATCCAGCACAACCATTGGCTGCACACTCTAGTGACCTATTTATAACTGACCCTAATTGGCCACAGCAGAGAAGGTAACACAAGTTACAACATGGCAGCTCCCAGTGTTTTATAGACACTAAAACGTTACACTTATTTTGTCACTTTTTAAACAACTAATGAAACTTTAAAAAATACATCTACATGTTACTCATGGACTAATCTTTTCTTTGAATGCATCATTCTATCTAGCATGTATTTAGTGTTTAATGTCCCTTTAAGGGGGGATTGGGTGTGTTTTAGAGTAGGGTTGGGTATGTGGGTGGTGGGTTTTAATGTTGGGGGGGTGTTTTTATTTTTTTTTACAGGTAAAAGAGCTGATTACTTTGGGGCAATGCCCCGCAAAAAGCCCTTTTAAGGGCTATTTGTAATTTAGTATAGGGTAGGGATTTTATTATTTTGGGGGGCTTTTTTATTTTATTAGGGGGATTAGATTAGGTGTAATTAGTTTAAAAATTTGTAATTATTTTTTTATTTTCTGTAATTTAGTGTTTGTTTGTTTTTGTACTTTAGTTTATTTTATTTTATTTTATTGTATTTAATTGAATTTAGTTTAGGGATTTAATGTAATTATATTGTAGTATTAGGTGTAATTGTAACTTAGGTTAGGTTTATTTTACAGGTACTTTTGTACTAGGTAACTATTAAATAGTTAATAACTATTTAATAACAATTGTACCTAGTTAAAATAAATACAAAGTTGCCTGTAAAATAAAAATAAACCCTAAGCTAGCTACAATGTAACTATTAGTTATATTGTAGCTATCTTAGGGTTTATTTTATAGGTAAGTATTTAGTTTTAAATAGGATTAATTTATTTAATTGTAGTAATTTTATTTAGATTATTTTAAATTATATTTAAATTAGGGGGGGTGTTAGGGTTAGGGTTAGACTTAGGTTTAGGGGTTAATAACTTTATTATAGTGGTGGCGATGGTGTGGGTGGCAGATTAGGGGTTAATAATTGTAGGTAGGTTGCGGCGACGTTGGGGACGGCAGAGTAGGGGTTAATAAATATAATGTAGGGTTCGGCGATGTTGGGGTCAGCAGATTAGGGGTTCATAGGTATAATGTAGGTGGCGGTGGTGTCCGGAGCGGCAGATTAGGGGTTAATAATATAATGCAGGTGGTGATTATGTCGGAGGGGGGCAGATTAGGGGTTAATAAGTGTAAGTTTAGGGGTGTTTAGACTCGGGGTTCATGTTAGGGTGTTAGGTGTAGACATAAAATGTATTTTCCCATAGGAAACAATGGGGCTGCGTTAGGAGCTGAACGCTGCTTTTTTGCAGGTGTTAGGTTTTAATCAGCCGGCTCAGCCCCTTTGTTTCCTATAGGAAAATCGTGCACGAGCACGTTTAGCCAGCTCAGTGCTACCGTAAGCAGCGCTGGTATTACAGTGAGATGTGGAGCTAAATTTTGCTCTCCGCTCACTTTTCTGCGGCTAACGCTGGGTTTGTAAAAACCTGTAATACCAGCATTGTTTGTAGGTGAGCGGTGAGCATAAACTGCTCATTAGCACCGCAAGCCTTACTGACAAAAACTCGTAATCTAGCCGCATGTTTCTCTTTGTATGTGTATGTATGTTAATGTAAAATCCCTTCGTCTGCTTTTTTTCTAACACCTAAGATCTGCTATCTTTTAGTCTTTTGTGTGCAAAATATTTTTAAAATAATATTTATTAGACAGTGTTAATATGAGTGTAACTGTACTTTGTAATGAATTTTTGAAGTGTTTCATGAAACTTTTTTGTTGCGGAAAACTTTTAACTACAGCTCTTTGAGCGCGGAAAGAATCGTTGCGCAAAAGGCGATAGCGCGTGATTTTTCAAAACTTGTAATATCTGCGCAATGAAAATTGATTGCGAAAAGACCATATCGTGCACAGAAATCTCACACCAAGCGACTTGTAATCTTGCCCATTGTTTGCAAAAAGTTCACTCAATCCCTGACAGCACAGAAGGCAGGTGGCAGGTTCAGCAGTTCACGGGGAAACTCCAAACATAGGACACTGACATTGGCAAACCTGTAGATTGTTGACTTCATCTTCATGGACCCAAAGAATTTCAGAGGATAAGCACACTCTATTTATGTGTTTCACATGCATGCTACTGTGTTAGTTACATGACAGAGGCAAACATTGGGAAAGAGGAATTGAGACCAGGATTTTAGGGACTTGGTGCTTTGTATTAGTAGATTTAGTAATACATTTAATTTTACATGTATATGTCTTACTTTTTAATTTAGGAAATGCTTTGGTGAAAAGATATTCAATGACATAATCTGCAATTGATCATATTACTGAATGAGACGTCAGTAGATGTGGATAAACTAAGGAAACCATCTTTTGGGGCTATTAAAACGTATATGTTTGTAAAATTAGTATAATGACATTATGTATATTCAGCCCTGCAGAACCCAGTGACTCATGCGTACAACTAGCAAAAAACAAAACACAAGTGACAAAATTAAAATGTGGGGCATGACATAGTCCCCCCACCTCCCCAGAATCACCCAAACTAATAAAGAAATCACTCCAAAGAAAGCATAATTCATTCTTTATTATGAAAGTGCTTGAAAATATTGTTTATGAAAGAAAAAAAATAATCTTTGTCATCATTTTTGTCCATAAACATCCTTTTTCTAATAAGTGCCCTGGAGGATTGCACAGTATCCAATACACATTGAAGTTACTGAATTTGTCTACTTTGATAATCAATGATTCTTTTGAAATTATTATGCACACATTTCCTTAAGTGGTATATGTTCCCAATAAATATTTCTTGCATATCTGTAAAAGTTGATTCAGTTTCTGTGCACAGATCCGATTTTGGGCCTGATTACAGTATGTAATACTCCCACTTGCATGCTAACTACGCTAGAAGCAAGCTTTTTGCGCACGACGGGTAGCGCTCGTATTACAATTTAAAAGTAAATAGTTTTCGCTTGTGTGCTAACCTGATGTGCAAAAAGTCAAAGTTAGAATATCACAATCGTGTTAACTTATTCCACCATAGATGTCAATGCAGCAAAAAAGTGGGAAAGAAACCTAACACCCTATTTGCGAGCAAACCCAATCACATATAGATATATACAGATATACATATAAATATCTATTTATAAATACATAAAACATATTCTGCTATGTGCAGAACATTGGAATGTTAAATATTTACATTAAATATGCAGAATAACACTTTATTAAATATGAATATTGCATAAAAATGATTTTTCATTTTTCCATCTACTTGACTGCAAAGGGTTCCAATGCATATATATAAATATATACTGTATATATATATATATATATATATATATATATATATATATATATATATAAATTTATGTGTGTATACAAATTTATGTATGTGTTTATATTTGTAATATATGTCTGTAGATACATATATACACATATAAATACATAAATACATATGTACACACATATAAACATATACTGTATATACATTTGGCTATGACTATGGCGTAAGGCGAAGCGTGTAAGCCAGGTGGTGCTACACTCTCCCTACATTGCTGCTGATGTTCTTTAGGCATCTGTCTTAATTGTTGAAATAAAATATTGTGGATTTTTTACTCTACGGGCTGTCCTCCATCTTCTTTTTGAAAAGTTATATTTGACTTTTTTGTGAATGTTTTGTGTGATAGTGTTATTTTGAGTGTAACTGTACCTTGCAATGTATTTTTTATGTGTTTTGTGACACTTTTTTGTTTTGTGATATCAGAGCTCTGAGGATGAGCTTTTCCGACACGAGTTAAAGGGACAATTTACTAAAATATTGTCTTCCTCTTAATTTGTTCCCAATGATCAATTTTACCTGCTGGGGTGTATTTGTTTACAAATATTCCTTTACCTTTGTATTGGCATTTGAAATAGTTGATTTAGCCTGTAGTATCCCCACCTATTCTGAAAGTTTCTGGCCTTAGGTCCAAGCTATAGATAAGCTGTGTATACACAACCAGCAGAAGAAATTAAACTCCCAGTGGGGTATAGAAGAGATAAGGCAATAAAATGTTAATTTTCCATTGTTCTCTCCCAAGTATTGGTCTTTAGTTTACGGACAGATATAAAATAAAGAATCATGTATATGTACATAATGTGATAAAGTAAGGAGATCTGATTATACCTACAAGCTCAACCCATTTTATTAGGTTGTGGCTTCAAAACACAAAACCAGATCATTCATGTACACAAATAAACCTTAAAAAGCAAATTCTCATACATTTTATACTCTGCAACTGGTAAGTAATTGGAAACAGATTAAGGGGGAAAAAATTTACAGTATACTGTCCCTTTAACTTCAATTGCGCTCAAGTGATCACGTTTACTTTCAACTTGTGATACGAGTGCAACATCCGATGCACAGCCGCAATAAACACAATATTGCTTGCGAGTAACTGTTAGCTCACTATTCGTAATCTGACCCATGCATTTACAAAAGAGTAAGGATACTTTTCCATTAATTGAGCACCACTCTGGCGCAATAGAGTTTTGTTCCATTATTGCCAAAGAACAGTAGATGCTGAAATACCCCCATCTCCACTATCTTTGTTGCCTCTGCCTGGGAGATTCAACAGGGGCGAAGCGTCAATCAATGAGTTTCACTTTGGGTGGATGCTGGAAGATCGGTGGTGCTCTGTACCAATCCTCTGGCATCCACCCCAAGTCAAATTCGTGGATTAATGCTTTGCCCCCTTGCATACCCCAGATAGTGGAGATGGGGAATTTCAGCTTCTACAGTACTTTGTCAATAATGGACAAAAAAAATCTATATCGTTATTTGCTGGCAGTGGAGGTCTGGTAATGGAAAAGTACTCTAAACGTTTTGTTAGTAGAATGATATAGGTAGTATAGATTAGCTAGTAGTTCATAGATATTAGTAAATAGATCAGAGTTAAAAGTAAGTAGTTCATAGTTAATAGGAAATAGTTATTAGTTTAGATTTGTAAATAGTTCATAGTAAGTAGTTCATAAGTAGTAGGATATAGTTGTTAATAGTTAATATTGTGCGTACTTTAATCCTTTGTTTTTCGTACTGCAAAGACATGTTTTCATCTATGTAAATATAATTTTTTAAACCAAGTGTTAATTACCAAAAATGTGAGCTGCTGGTGCAATGCTGAATACGGAGAGCGTATTGCTCAGCGAGGTCTGGCGGACCTGATCCGCACTGTCGGATCAGGTCCGCCAGACTTTGATAAGTATAGGCCATAATCATAATGCGCACACATGCTTATGTAGTAGTCTCCAACATGACGTTTGCTCAGTGTACTAGTTTTAGAAGCAATTTTCTGAGTTACCCATTGTTCAGGGTGTGCATATGGTAACATGAATTGCGTCCCAGGACAGCACACATATATTGAGGCTGGAAATCACTATTCCTGTTCCCCTCTGCACACCCTGCAGAATGTATACGTTCTGTCTATAGAAATATGGCTGAGGTGTCAACCCTAGGCTTACTCCAGCGATCATTGTAAACTATTGAATAAAATAGTCAAATGTCAGCTTAGAATTAATGCAAGACAACATAAGATTTTTAACAGTTCTCCTATTAATTTATCTTTTTCTATAAAATTCAGCTGAATAAATAATATTTTATTATAGATTTAGGGCCAGATTACAAGTGGAGCGCTAAATATCGCTTATAGAAAAGTGATATTTACACTCCACTGTGTAATACCAGCGCACGCTAATGTTCGCTGGTATTACAAGTTAACAGCACAAGAGCGCACTTCCATAGGCTCCAATAGGAGCCTCGTTCATCAGAGACAGCATCAGAACCTCGAACAGCGAAGGGGGTAAGTCACGCAGCAATGGCAGCAGTTTGTAAATATATATATATATATATATATATATATATAACTATATACATATATATTTATGTGTTAATATGTGTATATATCCAATCAAAGAAAAAGGGGTGTGTGTAAGCTGACCCAGTATGGCTATGATTATGGCTAAAAGCCGAAACGCGTAAGCCGGTTGGTGCTGCACCAGTTCTGTTTGTTCTTGTTTGCTGTGTGCATTTTCCTTTTAATATTGCACAATAAAATTAAATTTTTATACAGATCGGACTCTATCTTTTTCTTTGATTGGATCCATTTACCACCAGGCCATGAGTCTGGTCATCCTCTTGCCTTTCTTCGAGAGTCCGGGTAAGGGTTTTTTCTGCATGTTTTTACCTACTGACGTCAGCAAACTGCGACTGATACACGGACCCATACTGGAGAACATTGCTGAAGACGCCACAGACCAAGGTAAAGCTTACAGTTGTCTGATGGTTCCCTGTGTTCTACTGTTGGTATAAGTAGATAGAGCATAGCTCCAGGGCATGCTGCGTTTGCTCGTATGGCTACCTAATGTGACATGTGATGGTATATAAATAAAACCCTTACCTGGTGAAGTTTATCTACAGATTTACAAAGATATCTACCCGTTCTCAGGCAGTACTCCTTTGATACCTTTTGATATTTTCTGATCGTTCCTGGTGGGATCACTGCCTTTGAGGGACTTTGACTCTTAGAAAGAATGAGTATGGAGAATGCACCTTTACAATTTTACTCTCTTATGCCTGCTACGGCCAGAGTTTCTAATGCTCAGGACTGTGAATTAATCTTTTCTGAAGAAAAGGGGGTACTTACTTTGAGTACCCTATTTGATGATATGGAAGTTTATTACTTAAAGAAACAAAAATTCAGTGGGATTTGTGGACTTTTGATCGATATATAAAAGCAGGAATGATTCCAAGGGGGCTACATTTGTTTAAATTTCCCACCTTTGAAGTAGATGGAAACGATAAGGACTTTATAGACTCTTGGAACACTGCATTATCAGAATGTTCATTCCGCTTGATGTTGTTATTGATTGATTATCATAATATTTGTCTCATAAACATCAAGAAAGAGATAGGCAACTTGCAATGTGAATTGAATAAAAGGAGTAATGGACCTAATTTTGCCAGATTTGATGGCTTATTAAAAGATTCCATTGCACAAGGCAAGTCGTCTATAATGGAAAACAAACATACAAAATATTTGCGAGACAAAACTGACTATTCTTGCAATACTGTGTATATTTGGAATAGGAGACAGAGGGATATGACTAGGCATAATCAGAATCAGATCACAGGCAATGGTAGACATAGGAATTGTAGGTGTAGAGGTAATAGGTCCAACCCAAAATCAGTAACATTTTCAGATAGTGAGGTAGATTACTCATCTGATGAGAGAACCTCTGGAAATGAGGGACTAAGGGCGCCATGTACTAAGGCGTCAATTTTTTCGCACAGACCGTATCGAAATAACCCGCCGGCATTCGCACCATGCGGATGGCACTTCGTTACATGAATGTACTAAAAACCAAGCCGTAAAATTTCGCGTCTATTGTGTGTTGAAGACAATCGGATTATTGATAACTTTGAAGCTTCGTTCGGCGCGAAAGAGCAAAGTTAAGAAGCAGTTTTCGACCTGATTGGTTATGGTCCCACACCATCTGAACATTGAGGGAATGGTACTGTTTTCTGTTCCGGAAAACTTCCTCACGTTCTCTGGATGGTTTGACTGCAACATGGGTGCAATCGATGGCTCAGAGTACATTGGGCATTCCGGCCATTCTATAAAAATTAGACTTCACAGATTGCCACTCTTCTGGAGTCGCTGGAAGGCACACGTACCTTGGAAAGACGACCATCAAAGCATCAATAACTTTGGTTAGGTGCCTCGAAAAAGCAGACTGGCTGATGCCAATTATAACGCTAGACACAGCTTAATTAATGAATTAATCGGAAAAGAAACATGTGTAAAAGTGTCTCCATCTTCATTCAGTGATCCAAAAACCAATAATGCTACAATAGTAGTCTAGTCCTTTCACTTAAGTACTTCTACCTGGCGTCAGGTTGAGACGCCCTATAGTTTTCTATTGTATTCGCTACCTAAATGGTCGCGAAGCAAATCACGCGAAGTTACAGTGAAAGTTGGAGCGGATGGATTAGTTGTAACATTCATAATTTCCGATTACAGCGAATTTACGTGCGATCGAACATGTAGTAAGTGGAAAAAGGCTTCGGAACGATCAGTTGCGTAAAATTACGATCGCTGATGAAAATAGTGTTTTTTCGACCAGATCGCAGATTGGTACATACGAGAAGCAGATCGTGAGCGAATTTTGACACGGAAATACAGACGGACGGTCACTTCGAAGCTTAGTACATGGCGCCCTTTGACTCTTAGAAAGACTGAGTATGGAGAATGCACCTTTACAATTTTACTCTCGTATGCCTGCTACGGCCAGAGTTTCTAATGCTCAGGACTGTGAATTAATCTTTTCTGAAGAAAAGGGGTTACTTACTTTGAGTACCCTATTTGATGATATGGAACGTTTATTACTTAAAGAAACGAAAATTCAGTGGGATTTGTGGACTTTTGATCGATCTATAAAAGCAGGAATGATTCCAAGAGGGCTACGTTTGTTTAAATTTCCCACCTTTGAAGTGGATGAAAACGATATAGGAGACAGAGAGGTATGACTAGGCGTAATCAGAATCAGATCACAGGCTATGGTAGACGTAAGAATCGTAGGCGTAGAGGTAATAGGTCCAACCCAAAATCAGTAACATTTTCAGATAGTGAGGTAGATTACTCATCTGATGAGAGAACCTCTGGAAATGAGGGAGTGGTCTGGACACAGGCAGGTATCTTAAAAACTAACAGTAATACACAATTACAAATAGAGGCCACTAATACTCCTACAGTTAGATCGAAGGATCAAAGTTCTCATTCATCCCATAATAAAGCAAGTAAATATACCACACCAACATTGTTAGTACAACAAAATACTCAGGGACAGGCTGTGTCAGGGGTGGATCAGGTTAACTTGGATCGGGTTTTTCCATTGGACCCAAGAAATGGGAGTGTAAACGACAATACACAAAATATGCAGAACAGATATCAGCTCAGGGGAAGCCGCCCCCAGAGCAAGTACAAATAAGTAATGTTATCACTTTGTCGGATATTACACTAACACCAGTTGAAACTAAAGTTTTGAGCAATGGCCTTTCATTTTCCCCTACTACCGACTTTGATTTATTTCAAACTAACATATACCTGAATAGGTTCATTAGGAACATCACATTAAGGAAACATTTTTCTGGGCAAAGAGAACAGGTAGTGTACACAGATAACCATTTAAGAACTACCCCTGTGGCAGTATCAGATACTCATAATTTTGGTGAAACTTGTGATTTGATCTCCTTACAAGAACTTCAAATTGCAGCGGATGACATAGTTGGTACTACCAACCAACTTCCCTTAAAGAAAAATCACAATTTTACCCCATACAAACTAGTGGTAATGTGATTGAGACATTCTTTAGCAGAATTGAACGAGATTTGGGGTCGCTGAAAGAGAGTTCTAAAAAAACTACTCATAATGTAACAGCCCAAGAGAGGATAGCCCTAAAATCCTTACAGGATAACTCAGATCTAGCAATAAGACCTGCGGATAAGGGCGGCACTATTGTGGTAATGAATAAATCCCAATATATTACGGAAGCATTGTGACAGCTATCCAATACCAATGACTATATGGTTTTACAGGGTAACCCTACCTCCATGTTTAAAGATGATCTCAGGCATATTTTGGATGAGGGGTTGGAACAGGGGTATATTGATAAAACTACCATGGAATATCTCTATGTGGATCATCCTAAGATACCCCTGTTCCACCACCTCCCAAACGTTCATAAATCTATCTCTAATGTACAAGGACATCCAATAGCTAGTGGAGTGGATTCTCTATTGACCATTTTATCCCAATGGTTGGACTCAATTTTACAACCGATCATTAAATGCCTGCCATCTTATGTCAAAGATACTAAACACATATTGAATATTGTGAATGCCATGGAATGGAAAAAGGGATACATGTGGCTTACTATAGATGCTGTGTCCCTTTACTCTGCTATTCCCCATGATAAGGGTATCGAGGCTTTATGTTTCTTTCTAAACAATTTCACTGATTATACAGAGCAGTTTCAATCTTATGTCATCAAAATTACTATATCTCTACTTACACAAAAAAATTTGCAGTTTCAGGATACGAGCTATCTCCAGAGATGTGGGACAGCAATGGGGGCTAAATTTGCTCCCTCCTATGTAAACAGTTTTTTAGGTTGTTGGGAGTTTGCCCACATCTCTGGAGATAGTAATCCATACAGGTCGTATATACAGTTATTTAAAAGGTACATAGACCTATTATTTCATTAAATTTAAATCAAGTGGGTATGAAATTCACTTTTGAGTATAGCTCTATTGCAATTAACTATTTAGATTTGACTCTAACAGGCTCTACAGCAGGTAAGATGGTTTCTAAGGTCAATAGAAAACCCATTTCGGGGAATTCAATTTTGCATGCATCTAGTTGTCACCAGAAACATACTTTGTATGAGGTGGCCAAAGGGGAATTACCAAACTCAAAAGAAATTGCTCAGATAGTTTGGATTATGAGCATGAGGCAGACCTTTTGGTGAAGCGCCTAAAGGATAGAAAATATCCACACAGGGACATTACTAGGACTAGAAGGGCTCTCGAAACTGAACCCCAAGAGAAACTTTTAGGTAATATAAAAACATACAAAAAAAGGGAGGATGATTTTAAGGGAATCACCTTTGTGACCCAATATAGTGCACAATATCCAGAAATCACCAGTATTGTATGAAAACATTTTCCTTTGTTGGCTGCAGATGATGGTCTAATGAGATTGGTGGAGGATGGTGTTAGGTTTACATCGAGAAAATGCATGACTTTAGGAGGCTATCTGGCCCCTACACAGTTGAAAGTCAAAACCAGCGCCCCCGCCAGCTCGTGGCTCTCATGTACAGGGACTTTCAAATGTGGTCACAAAAAATGTAAACCGTCTGATTACATAAATGTTACAAACAGTTCACGTAATTTGTTACTGGGGAGACTTTTGATATACGGAATTGTGTCAATTGTTTATCAACGTATGTGATATATTTAATTAGTTGTCACCAATGTAGACTCCAATACATAGGTCTCACTACCCGTGACATGAACTCTTCCATAAGAGAACATCTCTCGACCCTGAATACAGGATGTTCATCCACTCCAATAGCTTTGCATTTTACCCAGACACACAATGAAAGTCTTAATACCTTCAGTTGGAATATCATTGAAAAGGTGTGTAAACCAAAACGGGGTGGGAACCTTAATCAGATTCTAGCAAAGAGAGAGATCTATTGGATCTTTCATTTAAAAACTAGAAATCCCTGATGGCCTTAAAGGGACATGAAACCCACATTTTTTCTTTCATGATCTAGAAAGAAAATGCAATTTTAAACATCTTTCTAATTTACTTCTATTATCTAATTTGTTTTATTCTCTTGATATTCTTTGCTGAAAAGCATATCTAGATATGCTCAGTAGCTGCTGATTGGTTACTGCACATAGAAGCCTTGTGTGATTGGCTCACCCATGTGCATTGCTTTTTCTTCAACTAAGGATATCTAAAAAATGAAGCAAAATAAACAGAAGTACATTGTAATGTTGTTTAAATTTGTATTCTCTATCTGAATCATGAAAGAAAGATTTTGGGTTTAGTGGCCCTTTAACTCCCGTTACGACATAATTAATTTCTGGGAATAGATACATTTGTTCTTTTTACAATATGATTTATGCAGTGTAGTTATACGCCATATAGATATGAGACATTGTAATTCTTGTGTATCTTTATAACTTTTTGCCTGCTATATATTTACATTGTATATATTTTTGTGTGAAAACTATACTGTAGAATCATATCAGGAGGTTGATATGCTGGCATTATTGTTACTATTGTTTCTGATTGCCAGTTTCTGTGTAATATGTATAGTTCTTGATAAATTTTTGGCAAATGTCCTACTCATTATATGTATACCATAGGATTCGCACTAAGTCTCTATATTTCCTTTGTCTTGTGTATAGACACTTGTTTCATCCCTTTTGTGTACTAATTCTACAGTGTCCGTATGTCAAATCGGAATTTGCTTACAATACATATGGATTGTACATATTTCTGTGTTATATTTTATCATAGAATCGTATTAGGATGTGCTGTCTAACATTTACTTCATAAGTTGACACAGAGGCATATGTATCTATTAATATACACAGAGGATATTCTTGACATGGCTATTTTTATTATTTTTATTTCCATGTGCCAGTTTTTGTGTAACAGATTATTAAGATGTCCTAATTAT
Organism: Bombina bombina; assembly: GCF_027579735.1. Lineage (NCBI taxonomy): Eukaryota > Metazoa > Chordata > Amphibia > Anura > Bombinatoridae > Bombina > Bombina bombina. Next base: position 73,748,227 of record NC_069500.1, on the reverse strand, counting down.
AATATATACCTTTGTATACATGTTCACAATATCGCAATTCGTAATTGTTTGTTTTTCCAGTCTTGTAAATTTGATTATACAGTTCTGGCCTTAGTGAGGCTATTTAATTAGTTATTTACTACAGGAGTTCTCTGGAGGTGTGACATGCTTTCACCAGTAGAATTTATTTTAATCCTTTTCAAGGGGTGTTTGTAAGCTGACCCAGTATGGCTATGATTACGGCTAACAGCCCGAAATACGTAAGCTGGTTGGTGCTGCGCCAGTTCTGTTTGCTATTGTTTGCTGTGTGCATTTTCCTTTTAATATTGCACAATAAAAGTAAATTTTTATACAAATCGGACTCTATCTTTTTCTTTGATTGGATCCATTTACCAGGCCGTGAGTCCGGTCATCCTCTTGCCTTTCTTTGAGAGTCTGGGTAAGGGTTTTTCCTGCATGTTTTTACCTGCTGCCGTCAGCGAACTGCGACTGATACACAAGCCCATACTGGAGAACAACGCTGAAGACGTCACAGACCGAGGTAAAAGCTTACAGTTTGAAAGAAAGAAAGCGTAGGCACCGGATGATTTTCCAAAATGCAAATGTCCTTTATTCAGGTGATTAAAATGCAATACAACAACGGATGCTAGGAAAAGCATAAACCTCAGGGCTTAGGTGGAGAAGTGGTCACCCACGTACCCTAATGCTGACATGTTTCGGCAAAAGCCGTAATCATAGCTACAGGGTAAGGATTATGCCTGCCTTTTAAAAGAACAGTACACCTGTGATAGGTTAAAAACAAAATTGTTACGTGGTTGATACACACCTCCACCTATGGGTCAATTTGTATATTTACATTGCCCTGTTTGGAAATTAACTCCTTATAATCCACTAGAACACATGCAAGGACAGTTTATTGATTTTAGCCATAACCGTAAGTTCAATACATATCTTATTATGCACTTCTTCATATGAAAACATAACGAATTTAACATAAATCATATACATCTGCTTGCTTTAACAGCATTTTGTGCAATTGTACCATTACAATAATAATCAGCTCTATATACAGATAAACACTGCCTGTCAGTCATGTATTGAAAATTCTAGTGCTAAATTAAAGGTAAGGATCGATAATGTATGTAGGGAAAAGACTGAAAAGATAATAATAATAGCATTTACATAAATAATAAGATCCTTCATAAAATGAACTTGATTACTGACTTAGTATAAGTGAACTTTTGTAACATTTGTGATGATTATTTGTTATATTGTTTATAGTTCACCCTCTGTAACCATATATCCAATATAACATATTGTATTGTTCGTGTATATATATAAATACACAGGCTAACACCAGAAGTTAATAAGATCATATTCTGAATTAAGCCCATTTGGCATTCTGGTGTGTAGCCTGTGTATCCAAAACACCTCCCTTTTTAGAAGCAAGGTGTCCCTGTCACCTCCCCAGTTGTTTGTACCAACAACTTCAACAATTGTCCATGATAATGTCCTTGGATCTTTGTTGTGTTTAACCTTAAAATGGTTCACCAGGGGGGTTGTTAGTGTACCCCTCTTAATGTCATTTATATGTTCCCTTATTCTAGTCCTTACTTGTCTAGACGTTTGTCCTGTGTACTGAATGTCACAGGAGTCACAGCTAAGAAGATATACTGCATATGTTGACCTACAATTAAAAAGCGCTCTATGTGCAAATGTCTCACCGGAATAAGAACTTCTAAATATATTGCCCAGTTTGACATGACTACATGCTATGCAGTTTGTGAAGCTGCATTTATAGACTCCTTTGCAGCTAAGCCAAGAGGATGTATTGGTCTCACTCATTTTTAGTTGTGTGGGTGCCACATAGTTTCCTATAGTTTTGCCTCTCTTGAAGGCGAATCTCAACTTCTGTGTTGCAATATGTGTTAGATCATCATCTGACCTTAAAAGGGACATATGTCTACGTATAATATGACATATTTGGTAATACTGTTTGCTAAACTGAGTCACAAACGTAATTTGTTCAGATTTTGCATTACTTTCTATGGATTTATCCTTGAGTAGGTTGGCCCTCTCTATGGCCCTTACTTCATCCCGGGCCCTAATAATGTCCTTTTTAGGGTACCCCCTCTCAAGGAATTTTTCACATAGTTCCATCTCATGTTTGGAATGTTCACTGGTTTTGGTACAATTCCTTTTTATCCTAGTGAACTGACCTTTCAGTACCGACTTGAAAACCTGCTTAGGGTGACTGCTATGAGCATGTAATAGGGTGTTCCTGGTTATGGGTTTTCTGTAGAGCTCTACCCTTATATAGTCAGTCCCCTCACCAAGGAGGGTGACATCCAAAAAATTAATTTTTGAATGCCCAAAATCATGGGTGAATTGTAGGCTTGCGTTATTAACATTAAGGTGCCCTACAAACTCTTGTGCTTCATTCTGACTACCATCCCATATAAACAGCAGGTCGTCTATATATCGACGATAATAGACGATATTACCCCTATAAGTATTTGTATCTCCAAAGATGTGGCACAGCTCCCACCAACCCATATATAGGTTCGCGTAAGAGGGAGCAAATATAGCTCCCATAGCTGTGCCACATCTCTGGAGATAGAACACACGTTCAAATACAAAAAAGTTGTGAGTTAGCAGGAACTCAGTGACTCTGAGAATATATCTGATACATTTCTCACTGTATCCAGTGGATCTCCTTAGAAAGAAGGATATGGATTCTAGCCCAGAGCCATGTGAGATTGACGAATATAAAGATTTTACATCGACAGATAACCATCCATAACCCTCTTTCCAAGGAATTACTTCTATCTCTTTCAGTAGTTGTTTGGTGTCTCTAAGGTGACTCAGAAGTTCCCCCACCAGGGGTTTTAGGATCGAATCAAGCCACTTGGATAATGGCTCCAACATGGAGTCAATCCCACTAATGATGGGTCTACCCTCAACATTCTCCAAGGTCTTATGTACCTTTGGCAGAATGTTGAAGGTAGGGACCTTGGGATTCACGGCATACAAAAATTCACAAGTGCCATCATCCAAAAAGCCCTCTTCCCTCCCATCATCAATCAAGTGTGAAAGCTCTTTTTTTAAATCTGCTTGTAGGGTCAAAGTCTAGTATAATGTATTGTTTGGGGTCATTTAATTGCCTATGGGCCTCCTTTTCAAAGAATGTCCTATCCATTAAGACAACAGACCCACCCTTGTCTGCGGCCCTGACTACCAGATTTGTATCTTCACTTAAGTTTTTGAGTGCTTTTTTCTCTTCATTGTTGAGATTACCCTTGATCCCAAGTTTAGTAGTGTATGCCAGATTAGTCAAATCTTCCTCTACTCTCTTCTGGAACTTTTCCAGTACCGGACCCCTAGACTGGATGGGGTAAAATTTAGATGTATTTCTAAGTTTAGGGCCAGTGTCACCAGTGTGTGAGATTACAATATCCACACTGTGACTCTCCCTTTGTAGTGTCTCTAAACCTGCTACATCACAGCATTCCTCAAATGTTAAATTAGTTCTCATTACCTTGGGGAGTTGTTCACCACAGGGATTATCAGAAAAACAATTTTTGAAATGCTTTTTTAATGTAAGTGACCTAATTAATTTGTTTACATCCAATAACGTGGAAAAAAGATCAAAATCATCAGTGGGGACAAAATTAAGTCCTAACCCTAAGACCCTCTCTTCAGCCTTACTTAATGTATGACTGGACAGGTTGATAACCGGGGTCAGTTGTACTTCCTGCCCTGTTGTCTCCTCCTTGTTGCAGACCTTGTTTTTAAGTTGCCTCCACCTCTTTCCCCCCCTTCTTGTCCTACTGGGGGCCTGGAAAAAAACCTGTTCTATCTCTCCCCTTTCTCTTTCCACAGTAGTGGCATATATGGGTATAGGGGTCTCAGATGTCCTATCCAAATCCTGATATCTGGATTGTCTTCCCCTCCCTCTTCCTCTGCCACCCACATTAGTATGTGCCGGGGTCAAACCCATATCCCCAGTTTTATTTGTGTGGGTTGAGGGGGCCTGTGTATTTTCATCACCTGAGGATACTCCGGTGTTATAGTCATCCTGGGACTCCACCTCACTATCTGAAAAAGTTACCTTTTTAGGTGTTTGCTGGCCCTTCTTGTTTCCCTGACCATGAGATGTGTGTTTATCCTTGTTTGTGTTTCTATTATCCCTTTTGAATCTATAGCTAAGTGACCTTTGTTTTTTATTCCAAATATAGATTCTATTATTATCGTAGTCACTTTGGTTTCTAAGGTATTTTTCATGTTTTATTTCCATGATATTATTTTTAGCCTCTTTCAGGGAGTTTCTTAATATACTATCATATTGTGCATATTTAATACATGTGCTGCGTATGCTTAGCTCAGATTGTAAAAGCTCAATATTAACAGTTATACCATTAAATAATTTACTCTTATAATCAATCAACATGTTAATGAGGCATATAGAGCAGTCTGTCAATATAGCATTCCATGCAGCAATAAACTCCAAATCCTCCACTGAAAATGTGGGGAACTTAGTGATCCGTAGACCCCTGGGTAAAATACCCAAGCTGAGATACTTTTGTAGTGTCCAAATGTCCCATTTTAGTCGGCATTCCTTAATCAACAGAAATTCAGCCTCCTCAAACAACTTACTCAGTGGCAACTGGGCCCGGTCAGTAACAAATAAAGTCTCAAGTTCATTTTCGTCTAACCCTCTGTCCTCCAATTTAGAAAGAGAACAAAACTGTGTCTGTATTTCCATGCTTTGATTGGCCTCCATGTTGTGATATCAAGGCAGCCGTGAGATAAATTAAATGGAATAAAGAAACCTTGGTGTGAGAAACAGTGCAAGCAAAAGTAGGCTCACTGGGATATTCAGTGACAAGTTATCACAACAAAGTTAATGCAGCACCTGTTGTCACAATGCTAAGGTATTGTTATTATGAACTCACGTTAATCCCACATATATATATAAGGTGCCTTGAAGTATCTCTCCCACCATTGATAAGATCCGTGTGGTCTATGATATAAACCTCCGGTGTGCACGCTACTGACAACAGCTGATTCTGGGGACCCACCTCTAGTATCCTGCTCCGGATCCTCTCACGAAGGTATCTGTGTGTTTAACAGTGTCCTGGAGGTCGAGCAGCCGCGTGGATCCCTACAGCGTGTCAGCGGCTAAGCGGCTGATCCGGGGAAGCGCAACGTCACAATGTAGAGCAGGTGAACCAAACAGAACCGAGAAGAGTCCACAGCTTCAAGAAAAGATTTCAAAGTGTTGTAGCATTGTGACAACAGGTGCTGCATTAACTTTGTTGTGAAAAGCTTACAGTTGTCTGATGGTTCCCTGTGTTCTACTGTTGGTATAAGTAGATAGAGCATAGCTCCAGGGCATGCTGCGTTTGCTTGTGTGGCTACCTAATGTGACATGTGATGGTATATAAATAAAACCCTTACCTGGTGAAGTTTATCTACATATTTACAAGGATATCTACCCGTTCTCAGGCAGTACTCCTTGATACATTTTAATATGTGTATATACAGATATTAACACATAAATATATATGTATATAGTCCCACCAACCCCCCCGAAAACTGCCTAGTGCAGTAGTTTTTCATTTAAAAAAATGCCACATTTTGTTATTTAATAAAAAACTATAATGCCCTCTATTTTGAGGGCATTTGCGGCACTTTTAGAAAATAACCAGAGATCAGATTTCTGGTTAATTTTCTGAGCACTAATTGCTACCGCAAGCTTGTAATGGCTGACAAATTATCACCTGCCTGCAAACAGGCAAATTTGCTAGTTTGCAGGTGCGTGATAATTTAGCAAATTGTAATCTAGCCCCTAGTATTGTCCCTGTACAAGAAAAGACATGTAATGCCTTTACTGTCAAAAGTAAGCATTGGTACAGCTGACAGCTGTTAAAAAGGGCACACAAAAATTGTTATCATGCACACAAAAAGCGTGTTAAAGGGACAGTCAAAATTAAACTTTCCGTATTCAGATAAAGAATGTAATTTTAATCATGTTTTCAATTTACTTCTACTATTTTATTTGCATTGTTCTCTTGCTATCCTTTGTTGAAAAGTATACATAGTTAGGCTTAGTAGCAGCAATGTACTACTAGGAAATAGCTGCTGATTAGTGGCTGCTGCACATATATGCCTCTTGCGATTGGCTAACTCAATATGTTCAGCTAGCTCCCAGTACTGTATTGCTACTACTTCAACAAAAGATAACAATAAAATTAAGTAAATTTGACTATATAATCTAAGTAAATTGGAAATTTGTTTACAATTGTGTTTTCTATCTGATTGATAAAAGAAAGTTTAGGTTTCTCGTTATATTTTTTGCATAAAAAAGTAATGTTAAAGCTGTTTATTGTGATTTTGAAACTAACAGGAAGTGCATATGTGTTTACAAATGGTCCTTTTTCGCTTATTTCTTATTGGATGATAAGCAAATCGCCACTGTGATATGCCTCACAAGCAAGAAAACATAATGGGTTAGCATACAAGTGGTGCACTATTTTTATATCGCTCATGGGCTCTAACTGCAATCAAAGTAAAAAGTTAGAGCCATTAGGTTAGCACTGGTATTACAAGTTGAAAGTAAAAAAGAGCGAGAGCAAAAGACTCAGGTGAGCTAACTCCATAGACTTTTATGGGACGCATTAAAAAAAATCCTTTTTCTTTTATCGCTTGCGCGCTAACCTGACACTGCGCTAGATCAACTGAGCTAAAGCTGAAGGTGCGCTAGGAACACTTCATATTCATATGTTCACTTACAAAATATTCTTTTTATTTTTAAAAATATATTTATATATATATATTTGTAAAATATATATCTATACCTTAATATCTATATTAATATATACAGATATAGATATATATTGTATATACAGATATATACAGAAATACATATTCAAAAAGAACAAAACACATTTTTTCCTAAGTGAAAAACATAGAAATGTCAAGAATTTCTATTAAAAGCATGTTATAGCATATTAAAATAGATTAAAAATAACCTTGCATGTTTCAAAGTATTTGACTGAGAAGGGCTACTAAGTGTGTATGTATATACAGATAGATGATAGATAGATAGATAGATAGATAGATGGATAGATGATAGATAACAGAATTTATACTTACCAATAAATGTGTTTCTTTCAAGATGAGGAGAGTCCTCTGGTGTCCATAACATGTAGGATAAATTTCCTGCCACTAGGAGGAGGTCAAGAGCTTTGATCACTCCCACCTCCTTTCCCCACTCAGTTTATGTATATCCAAGCAGAGGAGGGAGATAAAAGAAGGAAAGGCAAAAAGCAGGGTTAAGAGGTGCAAATAATCACCCTTCTAGTAAAAATGCGGGTGGGTTCTATGGACTCTCCTCAGTCCGAAGGAAATAAATTTATGGGTAAGTATAAATTCTGTATTCTTTCGTAAAATGAGGAGAGTCCATAGGTGTCCATAACTTTTGCAATACTATACCCAAGCTGAGAGTCAATGTTAAGGAAGGGTGGGACAAAATTATGGCAGTTCCTATTTGCCAGACACTGCTGCCTGAAGGACTTTCCTGCCAAAAGCAGCTTCAGGAGAAGCATAAATATCAAAATGATTAAATTTAGAAAAAATATGAAGAGAAGACCAAGTTGCCACCTTGCAAATCTGTTCTAAGTGGGCGTAATTTTTGAAGACCCAAGTAATAAATACAGATCTTAGTAGAGTGATCAGTTACTATTTTTGGAGGCAGTTTTTCCCGCAACCAAGTAAGTCTTACGCATCATTTGTTTTAGCCATGATGCCAAGGCCACCGCTGTAGCCTTTTGACCATTTCTGGGACCTGAAAAGTAGATAAACAAGCCAGTAGTCAATCTAAAGTCTTTAGTAGCCTGAATATAGAATGAGAAATGGCTGAAAGAAATGGCTGAATAAAAGAGAACCTTCAAAGAGAATAGCTTTAGGTCCAAGGAGGGCATAGGTTCTAAGGGGGGACCTTGCAAAACAGAAAGAACAATATTCAAATTCTAAGGGGGAGAAATGGGTCTAATAACAGGATAAATTCTCATCAAGGTTTGGACAAAAGTTTGAACATCAGGAACTTTGGTCAGTTTTTTGTGAAACAAAAACGATAATGCTTAAATCTGACTCTTTAAAGAACTAGCCAATAATCCCTTACCTAGTCCATCTTGAAGGAACTAAAGAATTCTATGGATTCTAAATGATTTCCAAGAGGTTCCTCTAGAACACCAAAGTAAGTAAGCTTTCCAAATCTTATGATACATTTTCTGTGTGACAGTTTTTCTGGCTTGCTGTAAAGTAGAGAAAACAGAATCTGAGAAACCTCTGGTTTTGAAAACTAGATTTACGATCTGGGTGATACAAGGGTCCTTGAGACAGCAGATCTTTACTTAGGGGTAGAGCGATTGGAGGAAAATATGAAATCTGTTTTAGGTCCGCATACAAGTTCTGTTGGGTCACGCTAGAGCTATGAGAATTACAAAAGCCAATTCCTGTTTTATTCTTGCAATGACTCTTGGAAGAAGAACAAACAGAGGAAATAAATAGGCCAGATGAAAGTTCGAAGGGCAGACTAGCATCTATCATGTGATCTCTTGACCTGGTGCAATGAACCGGAAGTTTGAGGTTCAATTTGGACACCATGAGATCTATTTCTGGAAGACCTGATCTCAGGACTAATTGATTGAACACATCCTGATGAAGAGACCATTCACCTGGATGGAAGAACTTACAATTTAGGTAATCTGCTTGCAAATTGTTCACTTCCAGAATGTGAATGGCTTATAGTAGTTTCCTCTGCCCAATATAGAATGTGAGATACATCTATCGGCATCTGATGCCTATAGAAGCTGATGATACATTTTTGGCAGATAATAAAAATATCATAACTGACCTGCGCAAAAGTATTGAAGAGCGTAAGAGATCTAAGTTCTTACGAGATGAATAGGACTACTCTGCAGGATGGGTATACTGATGGATATTTGACCCCCAAGGCAGAGAAAGACGAGTCACTTCCGGATTCAATAGATGTAATCAACGTCAGACACCATCCACCGGCAGCAGCACTGACTCCTCTGATTTTTCTCAGGCAGAAGGACGCACCTCAAATGACGGGGCTACAAACACCACCAACGCCGAGAGGGGCAATCAGATAATGGCGAGAGAAGGCAAACAAGCACCATGCCGCACCACCCATGCACGGGAAAATAAATAGTGGTGAACATATCTGATGTTGCGCTGACCAAAGAAGAATCTGGGTTACTGCAAAAAAGGTCTGTCATTTTGTCCACTAAACAATTGTGACTTTTTTCAACTTACATAAGGACTTATTCCGCTTTTTTAGGAATTTAAGACTGAAGTACTGGCATTCTAATATTGTCAAACAACCTACTGATATTGGAGTTAAATCCCCATTACTTAAAATGATTAATGGGAAGGTTTCATCACAAGTAGGTTTAAATGTTAATTCACCATCTGAAATGTTAAGTATTAAACACATGGGCTTGCATAGTAAAAGTGTGTTTTGTCCTATTAATACTCATCATAATATAGAGACATTTGAACGCTTGGTTCTTTCTGATGTGTCTAGTTTACAACAGAAGGTTAAGAAATGCACCTTTAATAATAAGTTTAATCTTGTTAAATTTACAACAGTTGACCGAGCAGCCCTTAAAACTTTGCAGGCAAAGAAAAAGTTAATCCTGAAACCATCTGATAAGGGCGGGTGCCACTGGTGTACTTAAGAAATTGGATTATAAAGCTGAAATCTTGCAACAACTCAATATGAGAAATGCTTATGTTCTAGTTTTCTCTAATACTATCTTTAAGATTGTAAAAGAAATACAGTTTGTGATTCAGACAGCTTTGAAAAATGCCATTATTGATCACAAGACTTCCAAATTTCTTGTGGTTAAGGATCTATTAACACCAGTGTTGTATGTTCTTCCAAAGATCCATAAGTCTTTGGTTGCTTCACCAGGTTGTCCTATTGTTGCAGGTACAAACTCTCTGCTAGATTACGAGTTTTGCGGTAACAGGGGTGCGTTGCTAACGTGCACTTTATTGTCACCGCTCACTTACCTGCAGCGCTGGTATTACGGGTTTTTACAAACCAGGCATTAACAGGCAAGAAGTGAGCGTAGAGCAAAATTGAGCTCCACACTGCATTCCAATACCAGCGCTGCTTAAGTCAGCGGTGAGATGGTTGTATGTCCTCGTGCACGATTTCCCCATAGACATCAATGGGGAGAGCTGGCTGAGAAAAAGTCTAACACCAGCAAAAAAGCAGCGTAAAGCTCAGTAACGCAGCCCCATTGATTCCCTAATCTGCCACCCCGACATCGCCGACAGCTACATTATATTTATTAACCCCTAATCTGCCGCTCCGGACAACGCCGCCACTATAATAAACATATTAACCGCTAATACGCCGCACTCCCGCCTCGCAAACATTAGTTAAATATTATTAACCCCTAATCTGCTGTCCCTAACATCGCCGCCACCTACCTACATTTATTAACCCCTAATCTGCCGCCCCCAACGTAGCTGCCACTATATTAAATTTATTAACCCCTAAATCTAAGTCTAACCCTAACACCCCCTAACTTAAATATAATTTAAATAAATCTAAATAAAACCTACTATTATCACCTAAATTATTCCTATTTAAAACTAAATACCTATAAAATAAACCCTAAGCTAGCTACAATATAACTAATAGTTACATTGTATCTAGCTTAGGTTTTATTTTTATTTTACAGGAAAGTTTGTATTTATTTTAACTCGGTAGAATAGTTACTAAATAGTTATTAACTATTTAATAACTACCTAGCTAAAATAAATACAAATGGACCTGTAAAATAAAACCTAACCTAACACCTAACCTAACCCTACAATTAAATAAATTACCTAAATTAAATACAATTAAATAAATTAAATAAAATTAGCTAAATTACAAAAAAAAAAACCACTAAATTACAGAAAATAAAAAACAAATTACAAGATCTTTAAACTAATTACACCTAATCTAAGAGCCTATCAAAATAAAAAAGCCCACCCAAAAAAAAAAAAAAAAAAACCTAGCCTAAACTAAACTATCAATAGCCCATAAAAGGGCCTTTTGCGGGGCATTGCCCAAAGAAATCAGCTCTTTTACCTGAAAAAGAAATACAAAAAACCACCCCAACAGTAAAACCCACCACCCACACAACCAACCCCCCAAATGAAAGCCTAACTAAAAAAACCTAAGCTCCCCATTGCCCTGAAAAGGGCATTTGGATGGGCATTGCCCTTAAAAGGGCATTTAGCTCTATTGCTGCCCAAAGCCCTAACCTATAAATAAAACCCACCCAATACACCATTAAAAAATCACACTAACCTCCGAAGATTCACTTACCGGGAGAAGTCTTCATCCAAGCGGCAAGATGTCCTCAATGAAGCCAGCAGAAGTGGTCCTCCAGACGGGCAGAAGTGGTCCTCCAGATGGGCAGAAGTCTTCATTCAGACGGCATCTTCTATCTTCATCCATCCGGCGTGGAGCATGTCCATCTTCAAGACATCTGGGGCGGAGCATCCGCTTCTTCCAACAGACTAACGTCGAATGAAGGTTACTTTAAATGATGTCATCCTAGATAGCGTCCCTTAGATTCCGATTGGCTGATAGAATTCTATCAGCCAATCGTAATCAAGGTTGAAAAAATCAATAGGATTGAACTTCAATCCTATTGGCTGATCCAATCAGCCAATCGGATTTTTTTAACCTTAATTCCGATTGGCTGATAGAATTCTATCAGCCAATCGTAATCTAAGGGACGCCATCTTGGATGACGTCATTTAAAGGAACCTTCATTCGTCGTTAGTCCGTCGGAAGAAGAGGATGCTTCGCGTCGGATGTCTTGAAGATGGACCCACTCTGCGCCGGATAGATAAGGATAGAAGATGCCATCTGGATGAAGACTTCTGCCCATCTGGAGGACTACTCCTGCCCGTCTGGAGGACCACTTCTGCCGGCTTCGTTGAGGACATCTTGCCGCTTGGATGAAGACTTCTCCCGGTAAGTGAATCTTCGGGGGTTAGTGTTAGGATTTTTTAAGGGTGTATTGGGTGGGTTTTATTTTTAGGTTAGGGCTTTGGGCAGCAATAGAGCTAAATGCCCTTTTAAGGGCAATGCCCATCCAAATGCCTTTTTCAGGGCAATGGGGAGCTTAGGTTTTTTTAGTTAGGGTTTTATTTGGGGGGTTGGTTGTGTGGGTGGTGGGTTTTACTGTTGGGGGGTTGTGTGTATTTTCTTTTTCAGGTAAAAGAGCTGATTTCTTTGGGGCAATGCCCTGCAAAAGGCCCTTTTAAGGGCTATTGGTAGTTAAGTTTAGGCTAGAGTTTTTTTTGGGGGGGGGCTTTTTTATTTTGATAGGGCTCTTAGATTAGGTGTAATTAGTTTAAAGATCTTGTAATTTGTTTTTTATTTTCTGTAATTTAGTGTTTGTTTTTTTGTAATTTAGCTAATTTTATTTAATTTATTTAATTGTATTTAATTTAGGTAATTTATTTAATTGTAGGGTTAGGTTAGGTGTTAATGTAACTTAGGTTAGGTTTTATTTTACAGGTAAATTTGTATTTATTTTAGCTAGGTAGTTATTAAATAGTTAATAACTATTTAGCAACTATTCTACCTAGTTAAAATAAATACAAACTTTCCTGTAAAATAAAAATAAAACCTAATCTAGATACAATGTAACTATTAGTTATAGGCACCTATTTATTAATCCGTCAACTTACTTGCATTCGACGGCACCAATAAGCTCGCCTAAGTTCGCCTAACATCGCTGCCGCGGACCTGAATACGTTCTCCAAAATGATCAAAAAAGCTGTCAAAAAGCCACGCACCAAGTACTGTGCGATGAGCAGCGGACTGTTGTTAACTAACAGTCATTGATCTCGCTGCTCTTCGGCTTTTTCACAGCTTTATTGGTACCCTGTCACTAAACTATACTGTTTTACCCCCTATACCGCCGCTCCCGGAGCCCACCGCAACTCTAATAAATTTATTAACCCCTAAACCGCCACTCCCGTACCCCGCCGCAACTAAATAAAGTGTTTAACCCCTAAACCGCCATTCCCGGAGCCCACCGCCACCTACATTATATTTATTAACCCCTAATCTGCCCCCCTACACTGCCACTACCTACATTATATTTATTAACCCCTAATCTGCCCCCCTACATTATATTTATTAACTCCTAATCTGCCCCCCCTACACCGCCGCCACTATATTGAATGTATTAACCCCTAAACCTAAGTCTAACCCTAACCCTAACACTCCCTAACTTAAATACAATTTAAATAAATCTAAATAAATATTCCTAGCATTAACTAAATTATTCCTATTTAAAACTAAATACTTACCTATAAAATAAACCCTACGATAGCTACAATATAACTAATAGTTACATTGTAGCTATCTTAGGGTTTATTTTTATTTTACAGGCAACTTTGTATTTATTTTAACTAGGTAGAATAGTTACTAAATAGTTATTAACTATTTAATAACTTCCTAGTTAAAATAAAGACAAATTTACCTGTAAAATAAAACCTAACCTAAGTTACAATTACACCTAACACTACACTATAATTAAATTAATTCCCTAAACTAGCTACAATTAAATAAAATTATCTAAAGTACAAAAAAAATACAGAAAATAATAAAAAAAACAGAATTTATGCTTACCTGATAAATTACTTTCTCCAACGGTGTGTCCGGTCCACGGCGTCATCCATTACTTGTGGGAAATATTCTCCCCCACAGGGAAAGGCAAGGAGAGCACACAGCAAGAGCTGTCCATATAGCTCCCCCTCTGGCTCCGCCCCCCAGTCATTCGACCAACGGTTAGGAGAAAAAGGAGAAACTATAGGGTGCCGTGGTGACTGTAGTGTATAAAGAAAAAAAATTTCATCCTGATTAGGAAACCAGGGCGGGCCGTGGACCGGACACACCGTTGGAGAAAGTAATTTATCAGGTAAGCATAAATTCTGTTTTCTCCAACATTGGTGTGTCCGGTCCACGGCGTCATCCATTACTTGTGGGAACCAATACCAAAGCTTTAGGACACGGATGAAGGGAGGGAGCAAATCAGGTTACCTAAATGGAAGGCACCACAGCTTGCAAAACCTTTCTCCCAAAAATAGCCTCCGAAGAAGCATAAGTATAAAATTTGTAGAATTTGGCAAAAGTGTGCAGAGAGGACCAAGTCGCTGCCTTGCATATCTGATCAACAGAAGCCTCGTTCTTGTAGGCCCAAGTGGAAGCCACAGCCCTAGTAGAGTGATCTGTGATTTGGTCAGGAGGTTGCCATCCGGCAGTCTCATAAGCCAATCGGATAATGCTTTTCAGCCAGAAAGAGAGAGAGGTAGCAGTAGCTTTTTGACCTCTCCTCTTACCAGAGTAAACGACAAACAAAGATGAGGTTTGTCTAAAATCTTTTGTTGCTTCTAAGTAGAACTTTAAAGCACGAACAACATCTAAATTGTGTAATAAACGTTCCTTCTTTGAAACTGGATTCGGACACAGAGAAGGAACAACTATTTCCTGGTTAATATTCTTGTTGGAAACAACTTTTGGAAGAAAACCAGGCTTAGTACGCAAAACAACCTTATCTGAATGGAAAACCAGATAGGGTGGATTACATTGCAAAGCAGATAATTCAGAAACTCTTCTAGCAGAAGAAATAGCAACCAAAAACAGAACTTTCCAAGATAATAACTTAATATCTATGGAATGTAAAGGTTCAAACGGAACCCCTTGAAGAACTGAAAGAACTAAATTTAGACTCCAAGGAGGAGTCATGGGTCTGTAAACAGGCTTGATTCTAACCAAAGCCTGAACAAAAGCTTGTACATCTGGCACAGCTGCCAGTCGTTTGTGTAACAAGACAGATAAAGCAGAAATCTGTCCTTTTAGAGAACTAGCTGACAAACCTTTATCCAAACCTTCTTGGAGAAAGGAGAGAATCTTTGGAATTTTAATCTTACTCCAGGAGAATCCCTTGGATTCACACCAGCAGATATATTTTTTCCATATTTTATGGTAAATCTTTCTAGTCACAGGTTTTCTGGCTTGGACCAGAGTATCTATCACAGAATTCGAAAACCCACGCTTGGATAAAATCAAGCGTTCAATTTCCAAGCAGTCAGCTGCAGAGAAACTAGATTTGGATGTTCGAATGGACCTTGTACTAGAAGATCCTGTCTCAAAGGTAGCTTCCATGGTGGAGCCGATGACATATTCACCAGGTCTGCATACCAAGTCCTACGTGGCCACGCAGGAGCTATCAGAATCACCGAGGCCTTCTCCTGTTTGATCCTGGCTATGAGCCTGGGAAGGAGAGGTAACGGTGGAAACACAAACGCTAGGTTGAACGACCAAGGCACCACTAACTAATGCATCCACTAGAGTCGCCTTGGGATCCCTGGATCTGGACCCGTAGCAAGGAATCTTGAAGTTCTGATGGGACGCCATTAGATCCATGTCTGGAATGCCCCATAATTGGGTTAACTGAGCAAAGACCTCCGGGTGGAGTTCCCACTCCCCCGGATGGAAAGTCTGACGACTCAAATAGTCCGCCTCCCAGTTGTCTACTCCTGGGATGTGAATAGCAGATAGATGGCAGGAGTGATTCTCTGACCATTGGATAATCTTGGTTACTTCCTTCATCGCTAGGGAACTCTTTGTTCCCCCCTGATGATTGATGTACGCAACAGTCGTTATGTTGTCCGACTGAAATCTTATGAACCTGGCTTCCGCTAGCTGAGGCCAAGCCAGGAGCGCATAGAATATTGCTCTTAGTTCCAAAATGTTTATCGGGAGAAGCGACTCTTCCCGAGACCATAGCCCCTGAGCTTTCAGGGAGTCCCAGACCGCGCCCCACCCCAAGAGGCTGGCGTCGGTCGTGACGATGACCCACTCCGGTCTGCGTAAACTCATTCCCTGAGACAGGTGATCCTGGGTCAACCACCAGAGAAGTGAGTCCCTGGTTACCTGGTCTACTTGAATTTGGGGAGACAAGTCTGTATAGTCCCCATTCCACTGTTTGAGCTGCACAGCTGTAATGGTCTTAGATGAATTCGAGCAAAAGGAACCACGTCCATTGCTGCGACCATTAGTCCTATTACTTCCATGCACTGAGCTATGGAGGGTTGAGGAATAGAATGAAGAACTCGACAAACGTTTAGAAGCTTTAGCTTTCTGACTTCTGTCAGGAAGATCTTCATTTCCACAGAATCTATTATTGTTCCCAGAAAAGGAACCCTTGTGGACGGTGACAGTGAACTCTTTTCTATGTTCACCTTCCACCCGTGAGATCTGAGAAAAGCCAACACAATGTCTGTGTGGGCCCTTGCTTTGGAAAGAGACGACGCTTGGATTAGGATGTCATCTAGATAAGGTGCTACAGCGATGCCCCTCGGCCTTAGGACCGCTAGAAGGGACCCTAGCACCTTTGTGAAAATTCTGGGAGCGGTGGCTAAACCGAATGGAAGAGCCACAAACTGGTAATGTTTGTCCAGAAAGGCGAACCTCAGGAACTGATGATGAGTTTTGTGGATTGGAATATGCAGATACGCATCCTTTAGATCCACGGTAGTCAAATATTGACCCTGCTGGATTGTCGGCAAGATAGTCTGAATGGTTTCCATTTTGAAGGATGGAACTCTGAGGAACTTGTTTAATATCTTTAAATCCAGAATTGGCCTGAAAGTTCCCTCTTTTTTGGGAACCACAAACAGGTTTGAGTAAAAACCTAGACCTTGTTCCCCGGAGGGGACTGGGTTTATCACTCCCATCTTTGATAGGTCTCTTACACAATGTAAGAATGCCTGTTTCTTTATCTGGTCTGAAGATAAGCGAGACAGGTGGAACCTTCCCCTTGGAGGAAGTCCCTTGAACTCTAGCAGGTATCCCTTGGAGACTATCTCTAGTGCCCAGGGATCCGGAACATCTCTTGCCCAAGCCTGAGCGAAGAGAGATAGTCTGCCCCCTACCAGATCCGGTCCCGGATCGGGGGCTACCCCTTCATGCTGTCTTGGTAGCAGCAGCAGGTTTCTTGGTCTGTTTACCCCTGTTCCAGCCTTGCATGGGCTTCCAAGCGGTTTTGGGCTGGGCCGCGTTACCTTCTTGTCTAGCGGCAGTGGAGTTATTAGCCAGTCCGTTCCTGAAATTGCGAAAGGAACGAAAATTAGACTTGTTCTTAGCCTTAAAAGGCCTATCCTGTGGGAGGGCATGGCCCTTACCCCCAGTGATGTCTGAAATAATTTCCTTCAATTCCGGCCCAAAAAGGGTCTTACCCTTGAAAGGAATATTAAGTAACTTAGTCTTGGACGACACATCTGCCGACCAGGATTTTAGCCAAAGCGCCCTCCGCGCTACTATAGCAAAACCTGAGTTTTTCGCCGCCAATTTCGTTATTTGAAAGGCGGCATCCAATATAAAGGAATTAGCTAATTTTAATGCGTGAATTCTGTCCATGACTTCTTCATAGGAAGTCTCTTTCTGGAGCGACCTTTCTAGTTCCTCGAACCAAAAGGACGCCGCTGAAGTGACAGTAATAACACACGTAGCTGGTTGAAGGATGAACCCTTGCTGAACAAAAATCTTTTTAAGCAATCCTTCCAATTTTTTATCCATAGGATCTTTGAAAGCGCAGCTGTCCTCTATAGGAATAGTTGTGCGCTTCGCTAGTGTTGAAACAGCTCCCTCAACCTTCGGGACCGTCTGCCATGCGTCCCTTCTAGGGTCTACTATGGGAAACATTTTCTTAAATATAGGAGGTGGGGCAAAGGGTACACCTGGCTTCTCCCACTCCTTTTCCACTATGTTCGCTACCCTTTTGGGTATTGGAAAAGCGTCGTCGTGCACTGGGACCTCTAAAAATGTGTCCAATTTGCACAACTTCTCTGGTACTACCATAGAATCACAGTCATCCAGAGTAGCTAATACCTCCTTTAGCAAAGCGCGGAGATGTTCTAGCTTAAACTTAAATGCTACTATATCAGGTTCTGCCTGTTGAGAAATTTTTCCTGAGTCTGAAATTTCACCCTCAGACAGCCCTTCCCTCACAGCCAATTCCGATTGATGTGAGGGTAAAATAGATAAAGCATCGTCAGCGTCTGATTGTTCATCCCTTTTATCTGTATTTAAAGCTGAACAATCACGCTTTCTCTGAAATGCTGGCAGTTTGGATAAAAGATTTGCTATAGAATTATCCACTACTGCTGTTAATTGTTGCATAGAAATAAGCACTAGCGCGCTAGGTGTCGCCTGCGCGGGCAAAGCTGGTGTAGACACAGAAGGAGAGGATGTAGAACTATCCCCACTACCTTCATTAGATACATCATCTTGGGCAACATTATGAAATGTAACAGAGCTGTCCTCATTTTGTTTGGACGCTATGGCACAATTATCACAAACACTCGAAGGGGGAACCACATTTGTCTCTACACACACAGAACATAGGTTATCTGATGGCACAGACATGTTAAACAGATTTAGGCAGGCAAACAATGCAATAAAAACGATTTTAAACAAAAACGTTACTGTCTCTTTAAATAATAAAATGACACACTTTATTTCTGAATGTTCAAAAAACTATGAAGGCAATATCCGATTTTTCTGAAATTTGGACCCCAGTGTCTTAATGCTTAGAAAGTATTGCACAGCAAATATGGAGACTCTAGCTCTTAAAACAAGCAAACCGGAGCTAATTGTTGGATTTAACCGTTTTTATACACCACAATCCCTGCTAAAGCATTGCTGCAGTTTTTACCTTTCTTAGGGGTCAATCATCCACAGAAATAAGCCTTCTGGAGTCACTTTCTGAGCCACAGGACCCTCTCACATGGAACTGCATGCACTGCCTTGAAATTAACTGAAGTGCCAAAATGAGGCCTCCACCCTCAGTACACTAGAGTGAAGGGGCCTTCCTGACTAGATTTAGGTGTCTAAAGCAAGCCAGATCAATAAAAAACGTCCCCAAGTGTATGTGAGCTTATAAAACATTTCAATTGCCATCATATTGTAATAAAAAACAATCGAATTGGCCCCTGACAGTGTCTACCAGCATAAAAATCAAAAAGGGGAAGCCTGTTATCTTTTTTGCTGAGGTGAAAGAAAAATGGCTTACCGTTTTCCCTGAGGGGAAAATTGACTGTCATCTAGCATTAGCCTGTGTTGTTAGAAGGAGACTAGTCATACCTGAAGCAGATAAGTCTGCAAACTGTTACCCCCAACTGAAGTTCTCTGGTTTCAACAGTTCTGCGTGGTAACAGAAATGGATTTTAGTTACTTGTGCTAAAATCATAGCCCTCTTAAACAGAAATCTTCATCACTTTTCTGTTGTAGAGTAAATAGTACAAGCCAGCACTATTTTAAAATAACAAACTCTTGATAGAAGAATAAAAAACTACAACTAACACCACAAACTCCTCACCATCCCCGTGGAGATGCTACTTGTTCAGAGCGGCAAGGAGAATGACTAGGGGGGCGGAGCCAGAGGGGGAGCTATATGGACAGCTCTTGCCTTTCCCTGTGGGGGAGAATATTTCCCACAAGTAATGGATGACGCCGTGGACCGGACACACCAATGTTGGAGAAATTACAAGATTTTTAAACTAATTACACATAATCTAATCCCCCTAACAAAATAAAAAAGCCCCTCAAAATAAAAAAAGCCCTACCCTACACTAAATTACAAATAGCCCTTAAAATGGCCTTTTGAGGGGCATTGCCCCAAAGTAATCAGCTCTTTTACCTGTAAAAAAAGTACAAATCCCCCCCAACATTAAAACCCACCACCCACACACCCAACCCTACTCTAAAACCCACCCAATACCCCCTTTAAAAAAACTAACACTAACCTCTTGAAGATCACCCTACCTTGAGAAGTCTTCACCCAATCGGGCCGAAGTCCTCAACGAAGCCGGGCGAAGTGGTCCTCCAGACGGGCAGAAGTCTTCATCCAAGCCGGGCAGAAGAGGTCCTCCAGACAGGCAGAAGTCTTCATCCAGACGGCATCTTCTATCTTCATCCATCCGGCGCGGAGCGGCTCCATCTTCAAGACATCTGACACGGAGCATCCTCTTCATCCGGAGTCTTCTTGAACAATGACGGGTCCTTTAAGTGACGTCATCCAAGATGGCATCCTTTCAATTCAGATTGGCTGATAGAATTCTATCAGCCAATCGGAATTAAGGTAGGAAAAATCCTATTGGTTGATGCAATCAGCCAATAGGATTGAAGTTCAGTCCTATTGGCTGATCCAATCAGCCAATAGAATGCAAGCTCAATCCTAGGGGTTAAACACTTTATTTAGTTGCGGTGGGCTCCGGTAGCGGCAGTTTAGGGGTTAATAAGTTTATTAGAGTGGCGGTGGGCTCCGGGAGCGGCGGTTTAGGGTTTAATAAGTATAATGTAGGTGGCAGCAGTGTAGGAGGGGGGCAGATTAGGGGTGTTTAGACTCGGGGTACATGTTAGGGTGTTAGGTGTAAACATTACCATAGGACTCAATGGGATATCGGGCAGCAGTGAACATAAGCTTTCGCTGCTTTCAGACTCCCATTGATTCCTATGGCATCTGCCGCCTCCAGGGCGGCGGATTGAGAACCAGGTATGCTGGGCCGGAATAGTGCCGAACATACCTGCTAGTTATTTGATAACTAGCAAAAGTAGTCAGATAGTGCCGAACTTGCATTCGGAACATCTGGAGTGACGCAAGCATCGATCTGTGTCGGACTGAGAACGGCGGATCGTATGTTACGTCACAAAATTCTACTTTTGCCGGTCTGTAGGCTTTGATAAATAAGGGAAATCAAGCTCGCCACAAATACGCTGCGGAATTCCAGCGTATTTGCGGTTGACGGCTTGGTTCATAGATGCCATTTTGTAGCTAGCTTAGGGTTTATTTTATAGGTAAGTATTTAGTTCTAAATAGGAATAATTTAGGTGATAATAGTAGGTTTTATTTAGATTTATTTA
This sequence comes from Bombina bombina, assembly GCF_027579735.1. Lineage (NCBI taxonomy): Eukaryota > Metazoa > Chordata > Amphibia > Anura > Bombinatoridae > Bombina > Bombina bombina. Next base: position 73,727,202 of record NC_069500.1, on the reverse strand, counting down.
AATTATATTTAAGTTAGGGGGTGTTAGGGTTAGACTTAGATTTAGGGGTTAATAAATTTAATATAGTGGCGGTAATGTTGGGGGCGGCAGATTAGGGGTTAATAAATGTAGGTAGGTGGCGGCGATGTTAGGGACAGCAGATTAGAGGTTAATAATATTTAACTAGTGTTTGCAAGGCAGGAGTACGGCGGTTTAGGGGTTAATATGTTTATTCTAGTGGCGGCGATGTCCGGAGCGGCAGATTAGGGGTTAATATTTTTATTTTAGTGTTTGAGATGTGGGAGGGCCTCGGTTTAGGGGTTAATAGGTAGTTTATGGGTGTTAGTGTACTTTTTAGCACTTTAGTTATGAGTTTTATGCTACAGCGTTGTAGTGTAAAACTCATAACTACTGACTTTAAAATGCGGTACGAATCTTGACAGATAGGGTGTACCGCTCACTTTTTGGCCTCTCAGGACAAACTCGTAATTCCAGCGCTATGTGAGTCTCATTGAAAAAAGACTATACGCAAATTGCGTAAGTTGATTTGCGGTAAGGCCAAAAAAGTGTGCGGTGCCCCTAAATCTGCAAGACTCGTAATACCAGCGGTAGTGAAAAAGCAGCGTTACAACCTGATAACGCTGCTTTTACAGTATAATGCAAAACTCGTAATCTAGCCATCTGTTTTTTTCTAATATGGCAATCTTTTTTGGACAGAATTCTACTGCCTTTAATGGAGCAATCAAATACTTTTATAAAAGATACTAATGATTTTCTCAATAAGCTAGATGGCCTGCAGCTTACTGCTGATAAATTTACATTGTTTAGTTTAGATGTAACAAGTCTGTACACATCTATTACCAACGAAAGTGGTTTGGGAGCTGTGAGATATGCTTTGGAATCTTTGGGTACACATAGCACTGGTCAGATTCATTTTATTTTACAGCTGTTGGAAATAATTTATACAATTATTTCTTGTTTAAAAGTTCATTTTACCTTCAACTGCAGGGTACAGCCATAAGATCCAATGTCACCCCAAACTACTCTAATATTTATATGAATGTATTCAAGGAGAAATTTGTTTTTGAAAATCATCTATTTAATCAATATGCTGTTACTTGGTGGCGCTATATTGATGATATTTTTGGTGTTTGGGTTTGGCGACATTGGATCCCTTGAGCAATTTGTTTAGGAGTTGAATAACTCCAGTAACAATATTAAATTTAAATTATCCTGGAGTTAGGTTAAACTGGACTTTTTGGATGTAACAGTCATTAAGGATGGCCTTGGATTTAAGACTGATATCTTTAGAAAAGACACCGACCGGAATAATTTATTTTATTACAGTAGTGCACATCATCCAGCTTTAATTAAATCTTTACCATGCAGTCAAATGTTAAGAGTAAAGAGAATTGTCTCTAATAGTCACACTGTACATTCTAGACTAGAGGAAATGGGTGATACATTTTTGGAAAGGGGCTATCCCAAACAATTAATAGACAAAGTCATTGAGGATGTGAGGCTAATTCAGAGAGAAGACTTATTAAAACCTAAAGAGGTTTAAAACCAACACAAAGAGGATTTGTTTTGTCTCTGAGTTTTCCAAGCAAAGTGCAATGAAAGTTAAGTCTACACATAAACATTGGGGCATGCTCAGTAAATGCAATCCTAATATAGAGGAATTTCAACAGTTCCCTATGTCAGGATACAAGCGTAGCAAAAGTTTGAAAGATGTTCTAGTGAAGACAGAAATTGGTGCAGGTAAAATTAATTCACAAACTTATATATCAAAGAAAAACCTGGGATGTTTTAACTGTAGCTTCATTATCAAAAGTCCTTATTTTTTGCATCTCAATACTGGACATAAATATTTGTATCGTGATCAATTTACATGCAATACTAGCTATGCTGTCTATCTGATCAAGTGCCCATGTGGGCGTGTCTATGTGGGAGAATCCTCTAGATGCATCTGTGATCGCATTAGTGAGCACAAAAGCAACATTAGATGTAATGTAATCACTGCTCCAGTTGCTTGTCTTTTCTTAAAGGCAGGACATCAAATTAATCAACTGAGATATCAAATAATAGAACAGATTAAAACCGCAGAAGGGGTGGTAATAGGGAGCTATTACTGAAACAACGGGAAACCTATTTTCCAGCTTGATACATTAGAAACCCAAAGACATGACTAGGGAAATTAATTAGTCAGTTTTCTATTGATTTGGTCTTATTTGTTATATATAAAATCATAGTAAATGTTACAGAAAATGTTCTTTCTTGAATGCATTAACAATGTAACAAATGAAATTCAATAGTGTTTTTAATTTCCGTCCACTAGATGTGTATTTAAATTGTATTATTCCCTTTTAAGGTTAACACAGGTGTATTGTTAAGACAGGTGAATTGCTATAAAAGTAATGAAAATTGATGACATATGCATCACATGACTAAGGGGTGTTACCCTGAAATGTTGTGGCTGTTTGGATCTTATCCCATGTAACCAAATAAAAGATTTTTCTGCATTATTGGATACCATAGTCCATTACTGTATATTGGTGAGTTTTGGCAGATTTCTCACTGTGGGACTTTGATTGGCGTTGTGCTGGTCTCTATTTTTCTACTTCATACCTCTAGCATAGCTAAGGGACTTCGAGTCTCTCCCTGATGATTAATATACGCCACGGCAGTGACGTCTGACTGGAATCAAATACATTTTTCCTATTTGAGAAGAGGCCAAGATTGAAGGGCCTGAAGAATTGCACAATGTTCTAGGATGTTGATAGGTAACCTCGCTTCCAGAGGGGACCATAATCCCTCCCAAACAGCATCCCAACCCATCATACTTGTATCCGTAGTGACTATGGCCCAAATAGCTCCAAGGGTCAAATAGGGATTTTTCCTCCACCATGAGAGACTGTTTGACTGAAGAACTGAACTCTATCTGCTGTTCCAGATAGAAATAATTATTTGACCACTGTTGAAGAATGGAGCATTGGAGAGGATGAAGATGAAAGTGAGCAAAAGGTACCATGCCTGACACTGCTACCATAAGACCCACTACTTCCATATATTGTGCTACAGATGGAGAATGAAGCATCTATAAGGAAAGACAGGCAGACTGCAATAAGCGCATTGGAACCTAGTCTATTATCCCACCCAGAAAAACCACCCTTGTGGCTGATAATAACAAACCTTTGGGGACAATAATTTCCCATCCATGTTCCTGAAGGAAATATACCATTCTGTGGGTATGAGCAGTAGCCAGAGAAGGAGCTGGAGCTTGGACCAAGATATTTTCCAAATAAGGAGCAACAGAGATCCCTGAGCTCTGATCAATGCTAAGAGAGCCCCTAATATCTGCGTAAAGATGCAAGGGGCGGTGGCTAGACCAAAAGAGAGGGCCACAAATTGGTAATGCTTGTTGAGAAAAGCAAACCTTAGAAACTGGAAATGGTCCTTATGAATTGAAATATGCAGATATGCATCTTTTAAATCTAGAGTTGTCATTAATTGACCCTCCTGAATTAGAGGCAAGATGGTACGGATCATTTCCATTTTGAAAGAGGGTACCCAAACACATTTGTTCAGAGTTTTTAAGTCCAGGATAGGACAATAAGTGCCTTCCTTCTTTGGGACAATGAAGAGGTTGGAGTAGAAACCCTAACCCTGTTGAGATATTGGAACAGGTTGGATAACTCAAACAAAGGCAGCCACCATTACAGGATCCTTTGGAACATGAGAAAGATGAAACCATTCCCAAGGAGGTCTGGTGCAAAAGCCTATGCGATAACCCTGGGATATGATATTGAGAACCCAGGGATTCTGAACTGGGAGAGACCAGGCCTTCTGAAACCAAATCAATCTGATCTCTACCAGAAGATATTCTGGACAGTAGTCCACCCCTACATGCAGATTTCTGATTTGAGTTTGGCTTTTTGATCTGTTTGTTTTTAGATCAAGAAGATCCTGGTTTTCAGGAAGGTTTGGAGGATTCAGACTTCTGGTTGGAGGGGGACTTTTGATCTCTAGGGAAGTGAAAGGAACAAAAACAATTTGTTTGTTTGAACTTCCCTTTAGATTTATTGTCCTGAGGTAGAAAAGCCCTTTTTGCTACAGTGACAGTTTGGATAATAGAATCCAATTCTGATCCAAAAAGCATCTTCCCTTCAAAAGGGACTGATAATAGCTTATTCTTAGAAACCATGTCAGCTGACCAAGATTTATGCCTAAGAAAAACAGCCATGGACATATTTTTGACATACATTTTGATGATGTCAACGACTGCATCACAAATGAAATCATTAGCCATTTAGGGACTTTAATGCAGTTGGTAATATCCTCAGAAGATTCATTAGAAACCATCTGAGAAAGAGAATCATACCAGAAGGACATCACAGCAGCTACACAGGTGATCGCTACTGCAGATCTAAATTGAAGAGCCGATATGGAAAATAATTTCCTAAGCAAGGACACAAATTGCAATTCATTGGATCCCTAAACAAAGAACTATCCTCCATAGGAATAGTAGTATGTCTAGCTAAGGTGGAAATAACTCCATCAACCTTAGGAACTACTTTCCAGGCTGTTAAATTCTTCTCTGAAAGTGGATACATTTTTTTAACCCTTGGTCTACCGGCAAGGTCCAGTAGACCCTGTAGGTAGTTTGTGTTTTTTTAATGGAATTTATTATTATTATTATTATTTGATAAGAGCTTATGACTTTTTTTAACTGCTAATTAGACAGTTATAAACCTAAATGTATGATTTTTTTGTATTTACACTTTTCCTGTAAAATCAAATTATAGCATTGTACATTGTCAGGGTCCATCGGACCCATGTTGCTCTTCAATGGTTTCTCCGTTATGACTCATCAAGTCACATGATTACTGTACTGCACTCTGTCTGCAAGTTAGGACATGTTTCTGCATGTTAGGACTTGCTTTCTTAGCTTTTGAAGATTTGTTATGCTTTCCTGACTTGGTGGTGTAGTTTCATCATGGCTCGTAAAAGCCTCAGTAATGAAGAAATACGGCTAGATTACGAGTTTTGCGTTATGAGCGGCGCGGTGCTAACTTGCAAGTTATTGTCACCGCTCACCTCCCTACAGCGCTGGTATTACAGGTTTTCATAAACCCCGCGTTAGAAAGGCAATATGTGAGCGTAAAGCAAAATTGAGCTCCATACCACACTCCAATACCAGTGCTGTGGTGAGCTGCTTTTACGTGCTCGTGCACGATTTCTCCATAGACATCAATGGGGAGAGCCGGCTGAAAAAAAGCCTAACACCTGCAATAAATTACACAAAATAAAAAATAAATTATCAGATATTTAAACTAATTACACCTAATCTAATAGCCCTATCAAAATAAAAAGCCCCCCAAAATAAAAAAAAACCCTAGCCTAAACTAAACTTCCAATAGCCCTTAAAAGGGCCTTTTGCGGGACATTGCCCCAAAGAAATCAGGTCTTTTACCTGTAAAAAAAATACAAACAACCCCCCAACAGTAAAACCCACCACCCACACAACCAACCCCCCAAATAAAAACCTAACTAAAAAAAACTAAGCTCCCAATTGCCCTGAAAAGAACATTTGTATGGGCATTGCCCTTAAAAGGGCATTTAGCTCTTTCTCCGTCCAAACCCTAATCTAAAAATAAAACCCACCCAATAAACCCTAAAAATAAAACCTAACACTAACCCCCGAAGATTCACTTAAAGTTTTTGAAGACCCGACATCCATCCTCAACGAAGCCAGGAGAAGTCTTCATTTAAGCGGCAAGAAGTCCTCAATGAAGCCAGGAGAAGTCCTCAATGAAGCAGCAGAAGTCTTCATCCAAGCCGGCAGAAGTCTACATCCAGACGGCATCTTCTATCTTAATCAATCCGGCGCGGAGTGGTTCCATCTTCAAGACATCCGGCGAGGAGCATCCTCTTCAATCAACGTCTTCTTGAAGAATGAAGGTTCTTTTAAATGACATCATCCATGATGGTGTCCCTTGAATTCCGATTGGCTGATAGAATTCTATCAGCCAATCGGAAATGAAGGTGAAAAAATTCTATTGGCTGATGCAATCAGCCAATAGGATTAAGCTTGCATTCTATTGGCTGTTCCAATCAGCCAATAGAATGCGAGCTCAATCCTATTGGCTGATTGGATCAGCCAATAGGATTAAAGCTCAATCCTATTGGCTGATTGCATCAGCCAATAGGAATTTTTCACCTTTAATTCCGATTGGCTGATAGAATTCTATCAGCCAATCGGAATTCAAAGGACATCATCTTGGATGACATCCCTTAAAGGAACCTTCATTCTCGAAGAGCCGTTGATTGAAGAGGATGCTCCGCGCCGGATGCCTTGAAGATGGAGCCGCTCCACACCGGATGGATGAAGATAGAAGATGCCGTTTGGATGAAGACTTCTGCCGGCTTGGATGAAGACTTCGGCATTCTTGGATGAAGACTTCTGCTGGCTTCGACGAGGACTTCTGCTGCTTCGTTGAGGATGGATGTCGGGTCTTTAAAAACTGTAAGTGGATCTTCGGGGGTTAGTGTTAGGTTTTATTAAGGGTTTATTGGGTAAGTTTTATTTTTAACTTAGGGTTCGGGCAAGGAAAAAGAGCTAAATGTTTTTATTTGAGGGGTTGGTTGTCTGGGTGGTGGGTTTTACTGTTGGGGGTATTTGTATTTTTTTACAGGTAAAAGAGTTGATTTCTTCTGGGGCAATGCCCTGCAAAAGGCCCTTTTAAGGGCTATTTGCAGTTTAGTTTAGGCTAGGGTTTTTTTTTTATTTTGGAAAGGCTTTTTTATTTTGAAAGGGCTATTAGATTAGGTGTAATTAGTTTAAATATTTGATAATTTCTTTTTTATTTTGTGTAATTTATTGTTTGTTTTATTTTGTAATTTAGTTAATTGTATTTAATTAATGTAATTTATTTAATTGTAGTGTAATGTTAAGTGTTAGTGTAAGACAGGTTAGGTTTTATTTTACAGGTAAATTTGTATTTATTTTAGCTAGCTAGCTAGTAAATAGTTAATAACTACCTAGTTAAAATAAATACAAACTTAACTGTGAAATAAAAATAAAACCTAAGCTAGCTACAATGTAACTATTAGTTATATTGTAGCTAGCTTAGGGTTTATTTTATAAGTAAGTATTTAGTTTTAAATAGGAATAATTTAGTTAATGATAGTAATTTTATTTAGATTTATTTAAATTATATTTAAGTTAAGGGGTGTTAGGGTTAGGGTTAGACTTAGATTTAGGGGTTAATAACTTTAAAATAGTGGCGGCGACGTTGGGGGCGGCAGATTAGGGGATAATAAATGTAATTTAGGTTGCGGCGATGTTAGGGACAGCAGATTAGGGGTTAATAATATTTAACTAGTGTTTATGATACAGGAGTACAGCGGTTTAGGGGTTAATATGTTTATTCTAGTGGCAGCTATGTCTGGAGTGGCAGATTATGGGTTAATAATTTTATTTTAGTGTTTGCGATGCGGGAGGGCCTTGGTTTAGGGGTTAATAGGTAGTTTATGGGTGTTAGTGTACTTTTTAGCACTTTAGTTATGAGTTTTATGTTACGGCGTTGTAGCATAAAACCCATAACTACTGACTTTCAGTTTACGGTATGGATCTTGACGGTATAGGGTGTACTGCTCACTTTTTGGCCTCCCAGGCAGACTTGTAATACCGGCGCAAAGGAAGTCCCATTGAAAAAGGACTTTTTGAAAGCTGCGGTAGTTACGTTGCGTTACGGCCAAAAAAGTGTGTGGTACACCTAAACCTGCAAGACTCGTAATACCAGTGGTAGTGAAAAAGAGCCATAACGCTGCTTTTTCACTCATACCGCAAAACTCGTAATCTAGCCGCAAGTTTGTAATTTTTAGAGTAGCGTTAGGATTTTTTAATGTGTAGTTTAGTTTAATTTAATTGGTAGTTAGTTTAATTTTAGTTTAATAATTATATTAGTTTAATTGTTAGTTTAAACTTAGGGGAGAACCCCGAGTCTAAACACCCCTAACCTTACACTTATTAACCCCTAATCTTCCGCCCCCCAACATCGCCGCCACCTACATTATACTTATTAACCCCTAATCTGCCGCTCCGGACATCGCCGCCACTATAATAAACATATTAACCCCTAAACCGCTGCACTCCCGCATCACAAACATTAGTTAAATATTATTAACCCCTATTCTGCCGCCCCCAACGTGGCCGCCACTATACTAAAGTTATTAACCCCTAAACCTAAGTCTAACCCTAACCCTAACACCCCCTAACTTAAATATAATTAAATTAAATCTAAATAAAACCTACTATTAATAACTAAATAATTCCTATTTAAAACTAAATACTTACCTGTAAAATAAACCCTAAGCTAGCTACAATATAACTAATAGTTACATTGTAGCTAGCTTAGGGTTTATTTTTATTTTACAGGCAAGTTTGTATTTATTTTAACTAGGTACAATACTTATTAAATAGTTATTAAAATAAATACAAATGTACCTGTAAAATAAAACCTAACCTAAGTTACACTAACACCTAACTTTACACTACAATTAAATAAATTACCTAAATTAAATACAATTAACTGGAAGTTATTCCAGCTTCTGTTCTATCTCATGGAGTGATGTTCTCTCTCTTTTGATTTTTATGCAAATTGCTCTTGAGTCACCCTAAGAGTAATGGGGAAACCAGACGTGGACTCCCTGCACACTTGCCCTTAGAGAGATACAACTGCCCCTCATTGATGAGTCCCATAGAAGGCCGAAATGATCATCTGGGGTTGTTGCTTCCCTTGTTCAGAGAAGAATTGCCTAGTATTTTGGTGCTGGACTGTCATTGGGCAGGGTCAGACTGATATGCTTCAGGATATTTTTTCTCTGTGAAGAGGCATAAAATGCAAAAAGAACGTGCACCCTGAGGAGTTACAATAAAAATGAACATGCATGAAAGTTATTCCAGCTTCTGTTCTATCTCATGGAGTGCTGTTCTCTCTCTTTTGATCTCTAAGTCTAGCCCTAACCCTAACACCCCCTAACTTAAATATAATTAAAATAAATCTAAATAAAACCTACTATTAATAACTAAATAGGAATAAATAATTCCTATTTAAAACTAAATACTTACCTGTAAAATAAACCCTAAGCTAGCTACAATATAACTAATAGTTACATTGTAGCTAGCTTATGTTTTATTTTTATTTTACAGACAAGTTTGTATTTATTTTAACTAGGTAGAATAGTTATTAAATAGTTATTAACTACTTAATAACTACCTAGTTAAAATAAAGACAAATTTACCTGTAAAATAAAACCTAACCTAAGTTACACTAACACCTAACCTTACACTACAATTAAATAAATTACCTAAATTAAATACAATTAACTAAATTAAATACATATACCGAAATTACAAAATAAAACAAACAAATTACACAAAATAAAAAACAAATTACAAGATATTTAAACTAATTACACCTAATCTAATAGCCCTATCAAAATAAAAAAGCCCCCCCAAAATAAAAAAAACCCTAGCCTAAACTAAATTACCAATGGCCCTTAAAAGGGTCTTTTGTGGGGCACTGCCCCAAAGAAATCAGCTCTTTTATCTGTAAAAAAAATACAAACAACCACCCCAAGATCCACTTACAGTTTTGAAGAGCCGACATCCATCCTCAACGAAGCCGGGAGAAGTCTTCATCCAAGCCGGGAGAAGTGGTCCTCCAGACAGGCAGAAGTCTTCATCCAGACGGCATCTTCTATCTTCATCCATCCGGTGCGGAACCGGTCCATCTTCAAGACATCCGACGCAGAGCATCCTCTTCTGCCGACTACCCAACGAATGAAGGTTCCTTTAAGTGACGTCATCCAAGATGGCGTCCCTTAGATTCCGATTGGCTGATAGAATTTTATCAGTCAATTGGAATTAAGGTTGAAAAAATCCTATTGGCTGATTGGATCAACCAATAGTATTGAACTTCAATCCTATTCGCTGATCCAATCAGCCAATAGGATTGAGCTTGCATTCTATTGGCTGTTCCAATCAGTCTGTAGAATGTGAGCTCAATCCTATTGGCTGATTGAATATTAGTTATATTGTAGCTAGCTTAGGGTTTATTTTATAGGTAAGTATTTAGTTTTAAATAGGAATTATTTAGTTATTAATAGTAGGTTTTATTTAGATTTATTTTAATTATATTTAAGTTAGGGGGTGTTAGGGTTAGGGTTAGACTTAGGTTTAGGGGTTAGTAAATTTCGTATAGTGGCAGCAACGTTGGGGGCGGCAGATTAGGGGTTAATAGGTGGCGATGTTAGGGACAGCAGATTAAGGGTTAATAATATTTAATATTAAGTTAATATTTAGTGTTTGCGAGGCGGGAGTGCGGCGGTTTAGGGGTTAATATGTTTATTATAGTGGCGGCGATGTCCGGAGCGACAGATTAGGGGTTAATAATTTTATTTTAGTGTTTGCGATGCGGGAGGGCCTCGGTTTAGGGGTTAATAGGTAGTTTATGGGTGTTAGTGTATTTTTTAGCACTTTAGTTATGAGTTTTATGCTACAGCTCTGTAGTGTAAAACTCATAACTACTGACTTTAGAATGTGTTACGAATCTTGCGGGATAGGCTGTACCGCTCAATTTTTGGCCTAAAAAAAAGGCTTGTAATACCGCCGCAATGGAAGTCCCATTGAAAAAAGACTTTACGAAAATTGCATAAGTTGATTTACGGTACGGCAAAAAAAGTGTGCGGCACAGCTGTACCTACAAGACTAGTAATAGCAGCGGTAGTAAAAAAGCAGCGTTATGAGCCTTAACGCTGCTTTTTTTACTCTTAACGCAAAACTCACAATCTAGCCGAATATATTTTGGTTCAAAGGAAACGCAGTTCCCAGATTTTTGACCAAAACTGAATAATTTTCGGACAAAACCAAAAGCACTTTAAAAAATCGGCTAAAGGGAAATTGCATTTAGGGCAACCACCAGAACATAAGGTAGATCATTTAGCTAATCTAGATGGAGTGATATACACATTATTAATTTATTTTATATGGGACTCTTTCCAGGAGGAAGAGAGAGGTGCCTCCCTGATCCATTTGATACTTGCTTTAATTCTGTCTATCCAGATCTTTGAAGTGCCTTACCCAGTTGGAAAAAAATTCTGCCAAGATATATTTGGCATTGTTTGGCCAATAGAATTTTATACAGTAGTTAGATTGATTGAATGAATACATACCCTATATAAATTTATATAATCCCCATTTTACCAAAATTGGCCTCTATTGATTTACCTTGCGTTTTTTCTCTAATGAAATGATGTAATTGGAGATATGAATAGAAATTCTTGTTAGATAGCATATATTCTCTAGAGAAACTGTCAACGGTCCTCATTTTATATGATTCATCCAATGTCTGCTTTACATTAGTCAAGCCTTTCTGTGTCCATAATTTAAATATCTCTGAGTATACCCCAGGTAAAAAAATCTGGATTACCTCTAATAGGTAAGAAGTTTGATATGCAAAAATTAATATTGAGGGTCTGACACTATTCTCTGCCAGGCTTTAACCACATTACATATTCCGGATATTTTTTTAATATTATCTGGAAGCTTATCTGGAAGCTGAGCAGAGGGGCAGTGTAGAATAGCTTGAAGAGAGAAAGGGGAGATTTACTTTTTCTCTAGAGGAATATTAGTCAGATAGTTCCTTGTTGTTAACCAGTTTACTGCAAATCTGGTCAACATTGATATATTATAAGATTTAATATCAGGAAGGGAGAAGTCACCGAGTTCTGAAAGCTGTCTTGATATAGATCAAATATGTCTCTTCCCATTCCAAATAAACAGCGCATTCTTTATTGAAAGTGTTAATATCTTTAGTTAAGATGAATAAAAGTAAATTATTCATAAAATACAATAGCTGGGGAATGAGGATAGACTTTATAATCATTATTTTTGCAGAGAGAGAAATGAACTCCATTTTTTTAATTTAAGAGATGTCTCAGTAAAAAAAAGGTGTATAGTTTATTTTGTACCATTTATTGTGGTCCTTATGGAGATATATTAATAGATATTTGACTTGTTCTACCTATTTGAATGGGTGTTGGGTATAACTGTCTTTACCTTTATGAATCCATAGAACTTCTATTTTATCTAAGTTAATTTTATATCCAGAAAAGGAACTAAATAAATCAAAAGACTTTATAGCTATGGGCATCTGTTTTTAGTATTTTTCAAATATAGAAGCAGATCATCTGCATATAAGGACAAAACTATATTTTGATCTCCAAAAGTAATTCCTTTTAATTCTTGTCTGAGGAGAATAGCCAGAGGTTCTATAGCAATGTTAAATAAAAGAGGGGAGAGAGGACAACCCTGTATAGTTCCTTTATTTAACTTAAAGAATGAAGCAGAGCTAACATTAATAAGTATGGAGGATATAGGATGATTGTAAATAGACTTAATGAAAGCCAATATATTCCTGGAGAAGCTAAAATTGAACAAAGCAGTATATAAATGTTCCCATACTATCGACTCAAATGCTTTCTCAGCATCAATTACCACTAAAGCAAAGTCTTAACGCCTAGATTTAGAGTTTTGCGTTAGCCGTCAAAACCAGCGTTAGGGGCTACTAACGCTGGTTTTGGGCTACCGGTGGTATTTAGAGTCAGTCAGGAAAGGGTCTAATGCTCACTTTCCAGACGTGACTTTTCAATACCGCAGATCCCCCTACGCCATTTGCGTATCCTATCTTTTCAATGGGATCTTTCTAACGCTGGTATTTAGAGTCTTGGCTGAAGTGAGCGTTAGAGTTAAGAGCTTTTGGGGCTAACGCCGGTTCATAAAGCTCTTAACTACTGTGCTCTAAAGTACACTAACACCCATAAACTACCTATGTACCCCTAAACCGAGGTCCCGCCACATCGCCGCCACTCTAATAAAAATTTTTAACCCCTAATCTGCCGACCGCACACCGCTGCAACCTACGTTATCCCTATGTACCCCTAATCTGCTGCCCCTAACACCGCCGACCCCTACATAATATTTATTAACCCCTAATCTGCCCCCCAACGTCGCCGCTACCTTACCTACAATTATTAACCCCTAATATTCCGACCGGACCTCGCCGCCACTATAATAAATGTATTAACCCCTAAACCGCCCCACTCCCGACTCAAAAACGTCAGCGGGATGAAGATGGATCCGGAAGAAAGAAGATTGAAGATGCCGCTTGATAGAAGGCTTCAGCCCGATGATGGATCTCTTCAGCGCCCGCTTGGATCAAGACTTCAGCCCGATGATGGATCTCTTCAGCGCCCGCTTGGATCAAGACTTCAGCCCGATGATGGACCTCTTCAGCCCCCACTTGGGCTTGGATGAAGACTTCGGAGGCTCTTGTGGACGGATCGGTGATACCCGGCGTGGTGAAGATAAGGTAGGGAGATCTTCAGGGGCTTAGTGTTAGGTTTATTTAAGGGGGGGTTTGGGTTAGATTAGGGGTATGTGGGTGGTGGGTTGTAATGTTGGGGGGGGTATTGTATGGTTTTTTTTACAGGCAAAAGAGCTGTTTTCTTTGGGGCATGCCCCGCAAAAGGCCCTTTTAAGGACTGGTAAGGTAAAAGAGCTTTTCTATTTGTATTTTAGAATAGGGTAGGGCATTTTTTTATTTTCGGGGGCTTTGTTATTTTATTAGGGGGCTTAGAGTAGGTGTAATTAGCTTAAAATTGTTGTAATATTTTTATGTTTGTAAATTATTTTTTTATTTTTTGTACTTTAGTTAGTTTATTTAATTGTATTTATTTGTAGGTATTTTATTTAATTAATTTATTGATAGTGTAGTGTTAGGTTTAATTGTAGATAATTGTAGGTATTTTATTTAATTAATTAATTGATAGTGTAGTGTTAGGTTTAATTGTAAATTTTGTAATTATTTTAACTAGGTAGCTATTAAATAGTTAATAACTATTTAATAGCTATTGTACCTAGTTAAAATAAATACAAAGTTGCCTGTAAAATAAATATTAATCCTAAAATAGCTACAATATAATTATTCGTTATATTGTAGCTATATTAGGGTTTATTTTACAGGTAAGTATTTAGCTTTAAATAGGATTAATTTATTTAATAAGAGTTAATTTATTTCGTTAGATAAAAATTATATTTAACTTAGGGGGGTGTTAGTGTTAGGGTTAGATTTAGCTTTAGGGGTTAATCCATTTATTAGAGTAGCAGCGAGGTCTGATTAGGGGTTAATAATTGAAGTTAGGTATCGGCGATGTTCGGGAGGGCAGATTAGGGGTTAATACTATTTATTATAGGGTTTTTGAGGCGGATTAGGGGTTAATAACTTTATTATAGTAGTGGTGAGGTCCGGTTGGCAGATTAGGGGTTAATAATTGTAGGTAGATGGCAGCGAAGTTGGGGGCGGCAGATTAGGGTTTAAGAAATATAATATAGGGGTCGGCGGTGTTAGGGGCAGCAGATTAGGGGTACATAGGGATAACGTAGGTCGCGGCGGTGTACGGAGCAGCAGATTAGGGGTTAAAAGTGTAATACAGGGGTCAGCGATAGCGGGGGCGGCAGATTAGGGGTTAATGAGTGTAAGGTTAGGGGTGTTTAGACTCGGGGTACATGTTAGGGTGTTAGGTGCAGACTTAGGAAGTGTTTCCCCATAGGAAACAATGGGGCTGCGTTAGGAGCTGAACGCTGCTTTTTTGCAGGTGTTAGGTTTTTGTTCAGCTCAAACTGCCCCATTGTTTCCTATGGGGGAATCGTGCACGAGCACGTTTTTGAAGGTGGCCGCGTTCGTAAGCACCGCTGGTATTGAGAGTTGCAGTGGCGGTAAATTATGCTCTACGCTCCCTTTTTGGAGCCTAACGCAGCCATTCTGTGAACTCTAAATACCAGCGGTGTTTAAAAGGTGCGGGGGGAAAAAAGCACGCGTAGCTAACGCACCCCTTCTAACGCAAAACTCTAAATCTAGCCGTAACTGTTTTATTGTTTTGCAGCTTGTTCCAAAGATGTTCCAGTAATAAATAAGTTATAGAAGTGAGTAATTTATAGTCTAAATTTAAAAGTGAGATGGGTCTATATGCTCCAGGTTCCAAAGTGTTCCAAAGAAGTAGTCCGTTATTACTTGTTTTTTAATGAACACTATTTAAATATTATTAACCCCTAATCTGTGGTCCACCCACATAGCCCCCACTATATTAAAGTTATTAAGCCCTACACCGCCGCCACTATAATAAACCTATTAACCCCTAAACTGCAAGCCCCCCACAATGAAATATACTATATTAAACTATTAACCCCTAAACTGCAAGCCCCCACATTGCAATAAACTAATTTAAACTGGTAAAACCCCTAAACCTAATGCCCCCCTAACTTTATATTAAAATTACAATTTCCCTATCTTAAATTAAATTAAAACTTACCTGTCAAATTAAAAAAACTAAGTTTAAACTAACAATTAAACTAATATAACTATTTAAGTAATATTAAACTAACTACCAATTATATAAAACTAAAATACACATTAAAAAAATCCTACTACTACTATAAAAATTACAAACTATCTAATTACAAAAAATAAAAAATACTAAATTACCAAAAATAACAAACGAAATTGTAAAAAAAAAAAATCTAATAGCCCTATCAAAATAAAAAAGCCCACCCAAAATAAAAAAAAAACCTAGCCTACAATAAACTACCAATAGAACTTAAAAGGGCCTTTTGTAGGGAATTGCTCTAAGTTAAACAGCTCTTTTACCTGTAAAAAAAAATACAAAGACCCCCCAACAGTAAAACCCACCACCCAACCAACCCCCCAAAATAAAAAACCTAACTCTAACAAACACCTAAGCTACCCATTGCCCTGAAAAGGGCATTTGTATGGGCATTGCCCTTAAAAGGGCATTAAGCTCTTTTACAAAACGCCCAAACCCTAAACTAAAAGAAAAAATACCCCAAAAAGTTTAAAAAATCCTAACACTAACCCCCGAAGATCCACTTACAGTTGTTGAAGTCCTGCTTAAAGGCTCTTCATCCAGGCGGCTCCATCTTCAACCAGGCAGCTCCATCTTCATCCAGGCGGCATCTTCTATCTTCCTCCGGGCGGTTTCTTCTATCTTCATCCCGGCGGCAAGGAGCGGGTCCATCCATGATTTGAATAGCCAATAGAATTTCTTAATTTCTTTATTTAAATACCAGTTCATAGTACATTTCATAGAACCAAAAACAAAGAGACAAAAGTAAAAACACAACAAAATCAAATAACATACATGGTGGGTATCCTTATAATGTTTCTTTTATAAGGATCCATCTATAACAATGTCTCTAACTTTCAAGAGACTTATCAATTACAGAAATCCATTTACTTCTTAGTACATGAATTGAGGGTTTTCAAACCTGTTTTATAATAAACATAGATAAGGTGACAAGGCAAGAAAACACAAAACAAAACAACACAAATCGGATCAAAAAAAAAAAAGGAGACCCAGAAGATTAGGATAACAGATCCATCTGTGGATAAGATACTTCCTCCTAAGCCAAATATATACTATCTATGTAAGTGTAAACTATCCAAGATTCTATAACTCTCCCGGAGAGAAAAAACCTGCTTTATATAAAGGTTTCAAAATATCTGATTGTATCTCCAATGGTTGCAATCTAATAATATCCACCCATTTTATGTAAAAGCCTCTAAATTGTCTTTCATTGTTTGGCTCTATATTCATTTTTTGTACAAATTCAGCTAGACTCGGATACTTTTAAGCTTTCCAATATCTGTGGATTAAATTCCTTGCGGTTTGTATTGCTGTAATAATTAAAGTGTATTCTTCCTTTGCAAAATGCTTATCAAGGATAAAGAAAAAAATACTTGCAGGCGTAAAAGTCACCGGTTGACTCGCAAACCTATTAAACCAGAAAGATATCTTCTTCCAGAACTGGTATATCCTCGGGCAATACCACAGACAATGAAGTATATCTGCCCGAGGGTCATAACAGTTGAAGCAATTCCCTTTAGATTTCTTATCCCATTTGGCTAATCGCATGGGCATTATGTATGCAAAATTTACCAAATAACTGAGATTCTTTCCAAGCAGTAAACTTATAACCAGCTGTCACTATACTCTGTTTAATATCTTGAACTAATAAATCTGGGAATAATTAATTTGTACTAAGAATTTCTAAATGCGTATACCCCAGGTTTTTCATTATCATTTTATACCAGATTCCTATTGAGTAAAAGCCTGCCCGATAAATCTATAGCCCAGTTTCTATTATCCCAAGATGCGCGTTGCCAGGGAAATTTTGTGTTGCATACTTATAAAATTGTCTAACCTGTAAGAAAGCAAAGAAGTGCTGCCTGGTGATATCAAATTATTCTTGTATCTGTGAAAAAGTTTTAAAAACCCCCAACTCCTTATCAGTTAATTGCTCTAAATATTGTATCCCTTTTCTTTTCCAGATATGGAAAATACCGAAACTTAATCCTGGCGTAAACTCTGGGTGCCCCACAATAGGAAGAAACTTAGAAAACCAAAAATTTACCTTGAGATCTGTACAAAATTTCTGCCATACTTTAACTTCATTACTAATAATCTTAATATTTAATATCGCTGCTGGCAATTTAACTATAGGGGTATGTAAGATAGCTTTTAAGGTAAAAGGTTTTATTAGGCTACCCTCTATATCTGAAAAGCACCATAGATCCTCCCTTCCGTGTGTGGAAAGATTCAGCCACTTATCTTTCAACCCACCACAGGCAGAATTATTGGTTATACATTCCAATAATAATAATAAGCAACACAGTGTCATGGGGCACACTTTTTTCAACTCACATATTCCTTATGCTTGGCACTCGGTCCTGGGGGAGACACTTATGATCCACTTCCTGCTTTCGGCTATGCCGTTCGCTCCCCTCCTCGAGTCATCCGCCTCCTGAGGATTCCTGTGAGTGCGTGCGGCCGTATGCGGCTAAACGTGTGACGTCAGATCCCTGTCACATTTCCGGTGTCTCTGTGGTGGGTGAAGGGGCTCGTGTAGAGTGAATAATGACCGGATCCTTCTTAGTGGTTAAAGCGATTGTAAAAAAGGAAATAAAGAAAGTTCCGGCACCTTGTCAAATTACGAACATTCAGCTTTAATGGAATTTAAAACAAAGACAGCAGATCATGAGTTACAGCACACAGAGCTGCAGCACTGTGTGTTCGTAATTTGACAAGGTGCCGGAACTTTCTTTATTTCCTTTTCTACAATACCCTCTATATCTATAAAAGAACAGTGATTTTTTTCCGTGATCCAGTCAATTGCTACTTTTAACATTGTAACCTGATTATATAGTTTAAGGTTAGGGAGTCCGAACCCTCTGAATTCTTTATCTAGATATAAGGTGTTTTTTGAAAGTCTCACCCTCCTTCCACCCATTATAAAGGATTTACATTCTTTATCATATCTCTTCATATCCACATTTTTGATAAAAATTGGAAGATTCTGTAATATATACAACAATCGTGGGAATAAAAATATTTTCAACATCATAATTCTAGCGGAAACCGAAATAGGTAATGGTCTCCATTTTTCTATTACCGTAGTACATTCCTGGAAGAATTTGGAATGGTTTAATGTATACCACATCCCTGGATTTAAGCTTAGATATAGTCCTAAATATTTAATTTGATCAACCTCTCGAAAAGGATGGTGAAAGGTATGCATTTTAGGCCAGTTTATCCATAATAATTCTGATTTTGCATAGTTTACTTTGTAGCCTGAAAAGGAGCCAAATTCATTAATTATTCCTAATAGTATCGGAATGCTTTGTGCTGTTCTAGATAAAAAAAAGTATTAGATCGTCTGCATACAATAATAAATTTACATTACCATCTCCCATCTTAATTCCTTCTAATGCTTGTCTAAGCCTGACCGCTAATGGTTCTATCGAGAGATTAAACAATAATGGTGACAATGGGCATCCTTGTCTAGTCCCTTTAGTCAATGTTATTTTTGGTGAGAATTGGCCATTTACAAAGAGGGTAGAACAGGGTGCCTTATAAATCAATTTAATAAAATTAAGAAAATTACCTGTGATACCAAACCGGGACACTGAAGTAAATAGATGCTCCCACACAATTGCATCAAATGCTTTTTAAGCATCTAGAGTTAGAAGGGCCAGGTCTACCTCACCTGATTTAGCTTCACATTTAGCTTTATTCTAATAATGACTAAAAACTAATAAAACTTTCTGTATGTTCTTTGATGAGTTTCTTCCTGGCATAAATCCGGTTTGATCACTATGGATCAGATTATTAATATATTTCTTCAATCTATCTGCAACTATGGCTGTAATAAATATACCATAAAGTGTGACCGCACCACCCTTTCTAGTTAGTGTGCTCAGGCACGGGATAAAGTCCGGTCAAAGACTGAATAATAGTACAAAATTTAAAAAATCCCAGCCACTGAGTCTTAGAGTCAAAAAGTTTTATTCTTCAACAAAAGATATGATCAAAATTGATCTTTCACAAAAAGCAATCATGAGTATCAAGGAAACATCAGGTGTAAGTTCACTCAAATCCACACATACCCCATCCACCAAACACATTCGTATCTAACCCTCAGCAAAATAAAGAAAAACATCAAAGCAAAAACAATCATCAGAAAAATAAATGCAATGTCACTCCCAGGGCGTCCCCAGAGAGTGAATATTACGACACCACCCACTCAGGACCTCAAAGGATCAAGAACCATTGCGAGTGTCCACTCAATCTTCAACTCTGTAGTATTATATTAACCAAGAGTGTCTCGTATTAATTGTGGCAACTCCCAAAACAAGAATGTCTCATTCGTTATAAAGCCTCCAGCTGTAACAATATGTATCTGTTTGAAACCATCAGCAATTTGTCTACTTGCCACTGTATAAAGGTGGTCACAGGAGACATGATATATTATGGTATTTGTAATCCATCATAGTGAATGCTGGTAACGGCTATAGTGACAAATCTTGTAATTGTTGAAATCTTTTGGTTCAGATGTCCCTTTAACCTGACGTGCTACTGGCCATACATTATGTTGCGGGGAGCTGTGAACGTACTAACGGCCCAAACACACACCCTTTTCACACTTCACTCACGGTATTGTGCACTGTCCCTTTATAGCAGAGAATATATCACACTCCACATTTTCCTTTTCACCAAAACTGCGAGTATCTCATACCCTCGTGGCAGTTCGTGACCATTAATGTGTTGTGAATGTGTTGTAAACAAAGCAAATGCTTGAACAGTGGTGTTACCTCCTTCAGCGTATATGTGCATATGTCGATAGTGCCGTGAGACTCTCTGTCTTCAGTGTGGTTTCTATGGGCCCCCCGTATGGGTATCTAGTCTCACCTCGCAATTTCTGTGGCTTAGATAGCACGATATCCAGGTAGCTGTGGTGGCGTCTCCTCGTTCCGACGCGCGTTTCGGGACTCCGCCCCTTTCTCAAGGAATTTACAGGTAATGGGGTGGAGGTGTGACTTAAATAGAATCAATAGTAATCTCATTGGCTACTCGCATACACACCCCCACTCTAACGTCACATTCTACACTCGTGTTTGTGAAAACATTGCTGAGATAGAAAACAAATGAATCTAAGACTCACGAATAGCTGGTGATCGCTGCCGAGCAGGTACTAAATAGGCTCCACATAACTCCCCAGTGAGAATATGTCAATATATGACACCTTCGAGATCCAACCGCTGTACTTTCTCTGTTCAGGGAATTATAAATGTATATATATAGGCATCCGCGGCAAATTTCAATTATAGCTCTGTATCTGCCATCAATCAACGTACCTTAAACGAAACATTCCCTCTCATCAATATTCCGCGCACAGCGTGTTTAATCAGTCTAAGTTAATATTTCATATTGAGTGTAATTTGTTCAATACCGGGGGTCCCGCTACGGGATATCCTATTTGTGTAAAAAATTAGGGAGACTATATGCAGTCGGTTAAGGCAACGCATGTCTCAGAGGCCCTCTTTCTGACCCTGTTCTATGCTGATTCTCACAAATATGATATTTCTAACAAATGAATCATATAAAAGAAACTACTAAAGTTAGTGTATATCCGGACCATGTACATTATTGCATCTCTCTGTCCAAAGAATCAATTAATCGGCTCAGACAAAGCATATCCCAAGGGTCTCAAAGAGCCCTTTCCTACCCTATTCTATGTTGTTTCTCGCAGTTCTAATTTCTATAACAAATGAGTCCTACAGAAGGAACTGCCCTTATGTCATCGATTCTGCTTCAACGTATTTATCGGATATTTAGTTGGCTATTCATAGGAACCACCAATGGAGATATCTTGCACAGAAAGTCAGTCGTGTCCTGTAAATACGAACTTAAATAACCTAATAAAGGTCTGATGAGTTGATCTACGAATACTGCTAATGGTTGGAACATTGAATCCGTACCCGCGACAATAGGTCGACCGGGAGGATCAATAAGTCTTTTATGTATTTTGGGTAATACATAAAATACCGGTATAATCGGATGTTCTTTGATCAGGAATTTCGCCTGTTTTTTAGTAATGATATCAGAGGCTAAAGCTTCCTCAATTATCTTGCTAATTTTGTTCTTTACCCTCGGTGAAGGGTCAGCCGTCAATTTAGCATAATTCTCTGTATCCTGTAATTGGCGGAGGACCTCCTCCTTATATTTGTTCTTATGCATGATAACCAGGGCACCGCCCTTGTCAGCTGGCTTCAGGATCAAGTCCTCATTTTTCTGAATGGATATCAGTGCTAATTTCTCTTGTTTGGAGATGTTAGACTTCATTTTTGTACGGAAATTTCTTTTAAATTTTTCAAAGTCTTTTTTAATTAGGGTAATATATGCTTCAACTGAAGCATTCGTGTGGGGAGGATTAAAAGTACTCTTGGGTCTAATATTTTGTACATGGAATTGAAAGGGACTGGTAGGCTCAGTGATGTTAACGTCTCCTTTGTTCGCAAAGAAACTCTTTAATCTCAAGTTCCTAAAAAAACGATGAAGATCACATTCTAATTCAAAAAAGTCTGGGGTTGTAGTAGGGACAAAGGATAATCCCTTTTGTAATACCCCTTTGATTGCCTCACTTATCTCAATCCCTGATATGTTAACTACTAAACTCTCTGCTCCCTCCGATTCTGTCGGGTTGAGATCTGGTATGTTGTATCTCCGGTGTTTCCTCCCCCCCCTCCTCTTCCTCTTCTTCGATTTCTTGTTCCACGTCCTCTTAAGGGAAAAGGGATTGAGGAGTCACTGAACTCACTATCAGAGGAGGACTCTCCTGGGAAATTGTATACTTGTGTCCCTCTTCTAAATCTTCTAAAAGGTGTAAAATCTGGATTGCGCCATCTATAAACTTTATTATTTTGATAATCAGTGAGATCTCTCTGAAATTTCTTATATTTTTTACTTTCTAAACCCTTTTTGAAGGCAGAAAGGTCACTGTCCAGTTTGGATTTAAAATTGCTGAAATCTGTTTCAGATTTTAACTCCTTAAGAGATAGTTCGACCTTATCTATCTCTTGCTGCATCTTGGGTAGTTCCTTCTGTATATACTCTATTGTCAAAATCAAAATATCATAGGAGCATTTATTTAAAATGCCCTCAAATTTATCACAGTATTCTGAATTTTCCCTAAATAATGTGGGGTGGAGATGACTCCTGAGACCCCTTGGGATGCGCTTCTGTCTGAAATACTCCGCTAAAGTAACTGAATGTAACTCATACACAATCTTCTGCTTAATCATCTGTTCTAAACTCGGCGGTTCCTTAACATCAGGCTCATTATTCAGAAAATCTCTATTACCCACACATAAAGTAGCTATTCGTGAGGCATCCAAATCTGAGTAAGCAAACATCTTAGTCCCTTCCATCGTACTCATCAAATATGAGTGTGCCCGTCACAGACCAAATTAATATATATACCATAAAGTGTGACCGCACCACCCTTTCTAGTTAGTGTGCTCAGGCACGGGATAAAGTCCGGTAGAGGTCTTAATAGAGACATTTCCTGGGGAAATTTTATCTGAGCTTTTCAATAGTTCTTAATTGCCGAATTTCCTTCTCTGAATATGTCCTCTCTAAAAGATGAAAAACTGAAGAGAGGTAGGAAAGGGTATGAAGAATTGCGATGCTTTGGACATGAAAATCCAACAATACACATGGTATAGAGCCATGATAAAGGTTCAAACAAATTACAACTTGTGGACACTTAGATCCAATAACGGTAGTCCTGCGATATCTACGGAGGATGTATGGGATCTAGTTTCCTTTGGATAGAATTAACCATCTATCCGATAAATACGTTGAAGCAGAATCGATGACATAAGGGCAGTTCCTTCTGTAGGACTCATTTGTTATAGAAATTAGAACTGCGAGAAACAACATAGAATAGGGTAGGAAAGGGCTCTTTGAGACCCTTGGGATATGCTTTGTCTGAGCCGATTAATTGATTCTTTGGACAGAGAGATGCAATAATGTACATGGTCCGGATATACACTAACTCTAGTAGTTTCTTTTATATGATTCATTTGTTAGAAATATCATATTTGTGAGAATCAGCATAGAACAGGGTCAGAAAGAGGGCCTCTGAGACATGCGTTGCCTTAACCGACTGCATATAGTCTCCCTAATTTTTTACACAAATAGGATATCCCGTAGCGGGACCCCCGGTATTGAACAAATTACACTCAATATGAAATATTAACTTAGACTGATTAAACACGCTGTGCGCGGAATATTGATGAGAGGGAATGTTTTGTTTAAGGTACGTTGATTGATGGCAGATACAGAGCTATAATTGAAATTTGCCGCGGATGCCTATATATATACATTTATAATTCCCTGAACAGAGAAAGTACAGCGGTTGGATCTCGAAGGTGTCATATATTGACATATTCTCACTGGGGAGTTATGTGGAGCCTATTTAGTACCTGCTCGGCAGCGATCACCAGCTATTCGTGAGTCTTAGATTCATTCGTTTTCTATCTCAGCAATGTTTTCACAAACACGAGTGTAGAATGTGACGTTAGAGTGGGGGTGTGTATGCGAGTAGCCAATGAGATTACTATTGATTCTATTTAAGTCACACCTCCACCCCATTACCTGTAAATTCCTTGAGAAAGGGGCGGAGTCCCGAAACGCGCGTCGGAACGAGGAGACGCCACCACAGCTACCTGGATATCGTGCTATCTAAGCCACAGAAATTGCGAGGTGAGACTAGATACCCATACGGGGGGCCCATAGAAACCACACTGAAGACAGAGAGTCTCACGGCACTATCGACATATGCACATATACGCTGAAGGAGGTAACACCACTGTTCAAGCATTTGCTTTGTTTACAACACATTCACAACACATTAATGGTCACGAACTGCCACGAGGGTATGAGATACTCGCAGTTTTGGTGAAAAGGAAAATGTGGAGTGTGATATATTCTCTGCTATAAAGGGACAGTGCACAATACCGTGAGTGAAGTGTGAAAAGGGTGTGTGTTTGGGCCGTTAGTATGTTCACAGCTCCCCGCAACATAATGTATGGCCAGTAGCACGTCAGGTTAAAGGGACATCTGAACCAAAAGATTTCAACAATTACAAGATTTGTCACTATAGCCGTTACCAGCATTCACTATGATGGATTACAAATACCATAATATATCATGTCTCCTGTGACCACCTTTATACAGTGGCAAGTAGACAAATTGCTGATGGTTTCAAACAGATACATATTGTTACAGCTGGAGGCTTTATAACGAATGAGACATTCTTGTTTTGGGAGTTGCCACAATTAATACGAGACACTCTTGGTTAATATAATACTACAGAGTTGAAGATTGAGTGGACACTCGCAATGGTTCTTGATCCTTTGAGGTCCTGAGTGGGTGGTGTCGTAATATTCACTCTCTGGGGACGCCCTGGGAGTGACATTGCATTTATTTTTCTGATGATTGTTTTTGCTTTGATGTTTTTCTTTATTTTGCTGAGGGTTAGATACGAATGTGTTTGGTGGATGGGGTATGTGTGGATTTGAGTGAACTTACACCTGATGTTTCCTTGATACTCATGATTGCTTTTTGTGAAAGATCAATTTTGATCATATCTTTTGTTGAAGAATAAAACTTTTTGACTCTAAGACTCAGTGGCTGGGATTTTTGAAATTTTATGGCTGTAATAAGTTTGTAGTCATTTTTTAATAATGATATTGGTGTGTATGCATTAAGGTTTTCCATATCTTTATCTTTTTTATGTATTAAGATAAATGTGGAAGCATAGAAAAGACTAGATTCTGTGAGATTTTTAATAAAATATTGGTTAAATAGATCTTGCAGTGTACCCCCCAATTTAATTTTTAAGTATTCTATAAAATTCTGCGGGGATTTGGTCAGGCCCTGGAGCTTTGTTTAATTTGACCTTATCTATAGTTTTTAAAATTTCCTCTTCTGTTATAGGTTTATTTCATTCTACAAGTTCCTCTGATATTATTTGTGGGAGGAGCACTTCATTCCAAAATTGCTCTTTAGCCTTTTCATTACAGGGTCCCACTGTATATATTTCTTGGTAATGTTCAAACATTATTCGGCAAATCTCATTTGACAATGTAGTTCTTGTATCCCCTTTTTTGATGCTGCTAATATTCTTCTTCCCATCTTTTCCCCCCTTACTTATTTTGGATAAGAATTTTGCTGACCTTCCATGATAGCTAGAAAAGAAGGCATTCGACCTCCTATCCTGCTTTGCATTTTTAACTTTTATAAATCCCTCTCTTTCTGATTTGGCTTTCATATATCTGACCCGTTATATCATTAGGGTTGTTAATATATACTTTATAGTTATTTTTTAATTGATTTGCTAATTGAATATCCCGGGCTTGAATTTTTTTTCCATTTAACTAAATAAGCTTTTATTTCACCGCGAAGAACCGCTTTTGCGGCTTCCCAGAAGATCTCTATCATATGGTATTAGTTTTTATTTTCTAATCTATATTGGTTCCATTTATACACTAAGAATCTATTAAAATCAATATCCTGTACCAGATATTTAGGGGGAAAAAATTGTTAGCTCCTGTCTTCCGAAGTCTGATACCATCTATAGCTAAACCAATTATCGCGTGGTCCGATATAAATTTATCATCTATTGTATTTAAATCTAGAGATAACATAGATTCATTTATTAAAAAAAGATCTATACGGGACATTACTTTATGAGTCTTGGACACACATGAAAAAGATCTTGTGTCTGGATTCTTTATCAGCCATATATCATAGAGGTTCAATTTGTTTTCGGAAAGCACCAAACAATCTTTCTTTCGCTTTTCTACCTATAGGGCAGTTACCAGTTCTTGTTCTATCTATCACTGGGGCCATTGTCATATTAAAGTCCCCAGCAATGATCATATTCTTATTTATATAAGGAAAAAGTTTAATATATAAATTATCCCAGAACCCTGGGTCTAATCCATTTGGGCCATATACATTGCAGATAATTAATGAAGTGTCTCCATAATCTATTGCAACTATAATATATCCCCCCCCCCCCGGATCCCGCTCCTGTACTGAAATGTTGTATTTAAACTTGTATTTTAAACTTTGGAAAATACCCACTGCTACCAGGGGCAGATATTATTTCTCCTACCCATTTACATTTAAGTTTACCCAACTCCTCATCTTGCAGATGGGTCTCTTGTAAGAGCGCAATGTCTGTATTTTTTTTTTTAATAGTTTGAAAATTATGGACCTTTTGGCTGGGGATGTTATCCCCCCCCCCACGTTCCAAGATACTAAATTAACCATTACTTCTTAAAACACACCAACAACAACAACAAAAAAAACATAATTCGGTTGTCTGACCTATAAGAAAAGGACAGGGAGAAAGAAAAAAACATAAACCAACAAAAGACATCTTGTGATATACTCCTATAGGGACCTGATATATTCACTGGCTTCCTGGGTTTCAAGGTAACATTTTCATTATTTACCCTAAAACATATTTTAGCTGGGTACATAAGTCTAGCCTGGACACCTTTTTGGATTAAAGACGTACAGAAAGGAGACATTTCTCTACGTTTCAAAGAAGTTTCACAAGTAGTCCTGAAATAGCAGGATTTTCTCCTGTCCTAACATTATTGGGCTTTTTTGTCTAAACTATACAAAATACAAAGCACTAGGGAGCGCTGAAACCAGCTTAAGAGTAAGGATTATAGAATATATATAATAATAAAACACCTAACCTGATACTAATATGATACTACTATAATAGGCAATATGTATAATACATGTAAATATAAATTGCGAATTATGAATTATGTGTGAAAAAAATCTGTTCAAAATTGGAAAAAATTATATATGAAAAAAATTCTATGTGAAAAAATTCAATTCTATAGAAGATGCCAGCAACAAATACTAGAATTGCATATCTATATATAAAAAACTTTATTACAATATAGGTCGACCTATTCAAGACATAAAATAATAAATCACAAAATTAAGAAAAAGAAAATTAGTATAAAAAACAGAAAATTAGTATAAAAAACTCCTTAAACCAAAAGTTCATGCATAAGAAACAGTTCCCAGGAGTGGACGATTTTTCGGCTTGTTACTATGTGGACCCACGCTCATACAAGGATGCTGTTCTGTGTATAGTTGTAAGAGGAGCGTTCCCAGGACAAAAGAGGCAGTCACAGCCAATGATGGTATTTCCCCTACGGACAAGGAATCCTCTTAGTAAATGTCACACAGCAAATAGCAGGGGAAGTTACATCCGTACTTACATAATAATAAGCAGCAACCGGCCTCCAAACTTGATCCAACGATCTGTGGGCACACCTTCCAATAGTAACCAATGGCCACTGGAAACAGAAAAGCTTTAACAGGGAAAAGCAATTAGATATACTAGGCTAGAAACCCAGTGAATTTTTGCAGCTTTCTTTTACAGAATATGCATTCTCGCTCCCAAGGCCTGTTTATAATGGCCAATAATGCACAAAAAACATCTAGCAGAGGGTTATTCAGCCACAAGATATCTGCACAAATAAAATACTCCAAAGGTGTAGGAGTTAGTTTAAAATAGAGCAAATAGAGCAACTAGTTTCAAAATGTAATATCTTTTTCAAGAAAAATCGTCCACTCCTGGGAACTGTTTCTTATGCATGAACTTTTGGTTTAAGGAGTTTTTTATACTAATTTTTTATACTAATTTTCTGTTTTTTATACTAATTTTCTTTTTCTTAATTTTGTGATTTATTATTGTATGTCTTGAATAGGTCGACCTATATTGTAATAAAGTTTTTTATATATAGATATGCAATTCTAGTATTTGTTGCTGGCATCTTCTATAGAATTGAATTTTTTCACATAGAATTTTTTCATATATAATTTTTTCCAATTTTGAACAGATTTTTTTCACACATAATTCATAATTCACAATTTATATTTACATGTATTATACATATTGCCTATTATAGTAGTATCATTTTAGTATCAGGTTAGGTGTTTTATTATTATATATATTCTATAATCCTTACTCTTAAGCTGGTTTCAGCGCTCCCTAGTGCTTTGTATTTTGTATTGATTAGTCCTGTAGGTCTTTGAGGGTAACCTATTTTTTCTAGTTGGAGTTTGTAGTAATTTATATTTTTGGGCGCTGGTCACTTAAAGGGACACTAAACCCCAAAAAAATATTTCATGATTCAGATAGAGCATGACATTTTAAGCAACTTACTTATTTACTCCTATTATCAATCTTTCTTCATTCTCTTGCTATCTTTATTTTAAAAGCAGGAATGTAAATCTTAGCAGCCAGCCCATTTTAGGTTCAGCACCATGGATAGCTCTTGCTTATTGGAGGGTTCCATTTACCCACCAATAAGCATGCATAACCCAGGTTCTCAACCAAAAATGGGCCGGCTCCTATGCATCACATGCCTGCTTTTTAAATAATGATAGCAAGAGAACGAAGAAAAATTGATAATAGGAGTAAATTAGAAAGTTATTTAAAATGGCATGCTCTATCTGAATCATGAAAGAAAAACATTTGGGTTTAGTGTCCCTTTAAGTCTATTTTTTGTCTAAACTGCCTCATAATTGTTTCTTTGTCTTGAAAGTTTAGGTATTTTACCATAATGGGCCTAGGTTTATTTATGCCATTACTGTCTACTCTAGGGGAACCCAATCTGTGAGCCCTTTCCACCAGAAAAGATACATCTGAAATTTGTAGCCCCAACAATGCTGGGAGGTCTTTAGAAGTAAATTTAATTAAGTCTTGGAACTGGCTGGTGTCTGGAAGGCCTATTATTTTCACGTTATTCCTACTTGAGCGATCTTCTAACTCTTCTACCTTAGATTGCATTTTTTTAATTATATCTTGATGGATTTTTTACAGCTTTTCTTGGGTACCCATCTGATCTTCAAGGTCAGATATTCTCACTTCTGCCTCCCCTAGTCTACTGGAAAACTGTCTAATCTTTTCTGTAAGTCCTGATATCTCAGCTTTGATTAAGTTAAATTGTGGCAGAATTAAATCAGATATTTGTTGTAACAAACTTGTGGGTCATAGTTGAAGCGCCTGTACCTCCAAACTCTGTTCCAAATCAGAGCTTTTTAGATTTAGATTTTGACAAAGTGACAAATCTCTACATTAAAGGAAACAAAATTAAGAATTAGTGTATAAACATATCTGATATCAATACAAGCTACTGCAAATGAAGTGGAAAACTCCACCAATGCTGTGAGCAAAACACACTCTAAAGTGAAGAAAAAAAAAAAAGAAGAGAAAAAAAGTGAACTTATGTGTAAAATGTGACAAATAGAAATTATTCCAAAGAGCCTATCATAGCTCTAACTTAAGTGATTATGACGCCAAGCAAAACTCAGCTTATTTAGTATAAAGACAATGCACAATGTTATCAACTAGCCATTCATATATTGTAAAGAGGTATTAAGCACAACTACCTCCACCTGTTTAGTTTTATTTAACAATTTACCAGTATATCTTATTGCTATCAGGGCCTTCTATATCGACCACTGGCCGGATCCTACAGATCCCAATTATCTATAGAGATGCTATCTGCCCTTTAGCACCTTTTATTCTACTTGAGGCAAATTATCGCCTAGATTTAGAGTTTTGCGTTAGAAGGGGTGCGTTAGCTACGCGTGGTTTTTTCCCCCCGCACCTTTTAAACAACGCTGGTATTTAAAGTTCTCAGAAGGGCTGCGTTAGGCTCCAAAAAGGGAGCGTACAGGCATATTTACCGCCACTGCAACTCTCAATACCAGCGTTGCTTACGGACGCGGTCATCTTCAAAAACGTGCTCGTGCACGATTCCCCCATAGGAAACAATGGGGCAGTTTGAGCTGGAAAAAAACCTAACACCTGCAAAAAAGCAGCGTTCAGCTCCTAACGCAGCCCCATTGTTTCCTATGGGGAAACAGTTTCTAAGTCTGCACCTAACACCCTAACATGTACCCCGAGTCTAAACACCCCTAACCTTACACTTATTAACCCCTAATCTGCCACCCCCACTATCGCTGACTCCTGCATATTATTTTTAACCCCTAATCTGCCGCTTCATACACCGCCGCAACCTACGTTATCCCTATGTACCCCTAATCTGCTGCCCCTAACACCGCCGACCCCTATATTATATTTATTAACCCCTAATCTGCCGCCCCCAACGTTGCCGCCACCTACCTACAATTATTAACCCCTAATCTGCCGACCGGACCTCACCGCTACTATAATAAATGTATTAACCCCTAATCCGCCTCACTCCCGCCTCAAAAACCCTATAATAAATAGTATTAACCCCTAATCTGCCCTCCCTAACATCGCCGACACCTAACTTCAAGTATTAACCCCTAATCTGCCGACCGGACCTCACCGCTACTATAATAAATGTATTAACCCCTAAAGCTAAGTCTAACCCTAACACTAACACCCCCCTAAATTAAATATAATTTAAATCTAACGAAATAAAATAAATCTTATTAAATAAATTATTCCTATTTAAAGCTAAATACTTACCTGTAAAATAAACCCTAATATAGCTACAATATAAATAATAATTATATTGTAGCTATTTTAGGATTAATATTTATTTTACAGGCAACTTTGTATTTATTTTAACCAGGTACAATAACTATTAAATAGTTTATAACTATTTAATAGTTACCTAGTTAAAAGAATTACAAAATTACCTGTAAAATAAATCCTAACTTAAGTTACAATTAAACCTAACACTACACTATCAATAAATTAATTAAATAAACTATCTACAATTATCTACAATTAAATCAACTAAACTAAATTACAAAAAAAACAAACACTAAATTACAAAAAAAAAAAAACACTAAATTACAAAAAATAAAAAAAGATTACAAGAATTTTAAACTAATTACACCTACTCTAAGCCCCCTAAAAAAATAACAAAGCCCCCCAAAATAAAAAAATGCCCTACCCTATTCTAAAATAAAAATTAAACAGCTCTTTTACCTTATCAGCCCTTAAAAGGGCCTTTTGCGGGGCATGCCCCAAAGAAAACCGCTCTTTTGCCTGTAAAAAAACATACAATACCCCCCCCCAACATTACAACCCACCACCCACATACCCCTAATCTAACCCAAACCCCCCTTAAAAAACCTAACACTAAGCCCCTGAAGATCTTCCTACCTTATCTTCACCACGCCGGGTATCACCGATCCGTCCAGAAGAGGGTCCGAAGTCTTCATCCTATCCGGCAAGAAGAGGGCATCCGGACCGGTAGACATCTTCATCCAGGCGGCATCTTCTATCTTCCTCCATCCGGCGCGGAGCGGGACCATCTTGAAGCAGCTGACGCGGATCCATCCTCTTCTAACGATGTCCTAAGTCCGAATGAAGGTTCCTTTAAATGACATCATCCAAGATGGCGTCCCTCGAATTCCGATTGGCTGATAGGATCCTTCAGCCAATCGTAATTAAGGTAGGAAAAATCTGATTGGCTGATTGAATCAGCCAATCAGATTCAAGTTCAATCCGATTGGCTGATCCAATCAGCTAATCGGAACAGCCAATAGAATGCGAGCTCAATCTGATTGGCTGATTGGATCAGCCAATCGGATTGAACTTGAATCTGATTGGCTGATTCAATCAGCCAATCAGATTTTTCCTACCTTCTAACGCTCACTTCTGCCAAGACTCTAAATACCGGCATTAGAAAGATCCCATTGAAAAGATAGGATACACAATTGACGTAAGGGAATCTGCGGTATGGAAAAGTCACGGCTGGAAAGTGAGCGTTAGACCCTTACCTACAAGACTCTAAATACCAGTGGTAGGACAAAACCAGCTTTAGGACCCCCTAACGCTGGTTTTGACGGCTAACGCAGAACTCTAAATCTAGGCGTATGTTAGCAAAGTATAACAGGTAATAATAGATTATATGATCTTATAAAAGCATATGAAACAACCTTCTAGATGACACATTCTTATACTCACTAAACCTATATCTCTAACAATGTACAAATAATATACAGCATTTATCTCAAGTATTTAGGCTCACAGCTGATTAACCACTTAATTTCAGCCAGGAAAAAAGTCAATTGTCCAAGTTTTAGCCATCATCCATCCCCATCTAAGCACGTCTACTGACCAGTCTCTGACATACATAATTAAGTAAACTTTTTAAAGGGATTGGTATTGCTTTTCTGCCTATGTGTTCAGCAGAGATGTATCTTCTTTTGCTAGGATCTTATTATACAAATCCCAGCCGCTATTCCACCGCCTTCACAGTAGGCCAACGTTAATATAGCATGGTCCGATTGCTGTAATCCCCTTTAATCTTAGGAGCATATACACAGTGCTGCTGTGGGTCAGCAGAAAAGATGTATAACAAAGTACAATTTAAGCTCACAGATTTTTGCTTTAAACCTGCTACTATCAATAGGCCTAAGCGTAGAGTTTTAATTAACCCTTCTGGGACCTCTACTCCAAAGCTTTACTTTAGTGTTGGTATACTGTCCAGCTATTACTTCAGCACATCCCGGCTTATAAATATAGTATTTGCTCTTATGGCAGTCCACTTGAATACCCCTGGACATAGAGGCACCACTTTAGCAACCCAAATCTTTGGATACCAGTGACTCCCAAAGAGGAATTACTCAGAATATATTATGTGCAACCCACACAACTTTATTTCTTATTTTGTAAGTAGATTACTTAATGTACTGGAATTATGCCATTCCTGATGTAAGTTTCTCTCTTAATATGGCCCACTATTGCCTTATTGGTTTTATTTGATGCGTGTACCAATATTTCCCCATCACAGAGCACAAAAAACAAGTCATTAAAAACGTTCCATAACCAGCACATAAAGCATGGGTGATGACAGGTGTTTTTATATGATACTTGCACTTTTTCCTCTGGGTTTTATAGCAGTTTATGAAGCAGTTCCCAGCTACTTCACCGGCAGCTTCATTTACCCAGCTCCAAACATGATACCTCTCGAACGACCCCAGGTGGAAGGTGAACACGGGATTATGAAGATTTCTCTGTTGCTATAAGGAACATTCTGCTCCTGACTTTGTGCTGTCACACTATCCCAGGTACATTCTGCAACTGCCTCTGACGTTGGGCTGCGCTCCATGGACCTGTGTCACCACCCAGCTTTTACTGATGCAAGTGCCGTATCTGCTTGTGGCCAGTGCCAGCCGGCCGCTGGTGGCAAGTGGAGCTTCCGTGCAATACTTTTCCTTTCCTTCCCTGGCCGAGATCGGTGTCGTCGGCAATAGGGGTACTCTTTGCAGGGAGATT
Source organism: Bombina bombina (assembly GCF_027579735.1). Classification (NCBI taxonomy): domain Eukaryota; kingdom Metazoa; phylum Chordata; class Amphibia; order Anura; family Bombinatoridae; genus Bombina; species Bombina bombina. Next base: position 73,693,406 of record NC_069500.1, on the reverse strand, counting down.
GGAATGTTTGCTCTTCTCACTCGAGCTACAGAGCGTGCGCTCCTGCTTCACACTCCTCCCACCAGAAGCCCCTACTTGTGACTGTGTCGACACTAATAACATCTAATCAGCCAATAGAATTTCAGTAACTCTCATCCTATTGGCTGATTTGAACAGCCAATAGGATATCAGTAGCTCTTATCCTATTGGCTGATTATAATTTCCAAAATTAAATCAGTCAATAGGAATACAAGGGACGCCATTTTGAATTGCGTACCTTGCATTGAAGATTCAGTGTCCGGTGGCAACCATATGACGAGGATGCTCCACGCTGGATGTCTTCAGGATGGACCTGCTCCTTGCCGCTGGGATGAAGATAGAAGACGCCGCCGGGATGAAGATAGAAGATGCTGTCTGGATGAAGATGGAGCCGCCTGCCGCCTGGATGAAGATAGAGACGCTTGGATGAAGATGGAGCCCCCGGGATGAAGATCCTTCAAGCGGGACCTCAACAACTGTAAGTGGATATTCGGGCGTTAGTGTTAGGAATTTTTAAACTTTTTTGGGTGTTTTTTTTTTAGTTTAGGGTTTGGGCTTTTCGTAAAAGAGCTAAATGCCCTTTTCAGGGCAATGCAAAAGAGATAAATGCCCTTTTAAGGGCAATGCCCATACAAATGCCCTTTTCAGGGCAATGGTTAGCTTAGATTTTTTTAAGATAGTTTTTTTTATTTTGTTGGTTGGGGGGGGGGTCGGGGTTTGTAATGTTAGTGAGACTTTGTATTTTTTTTCAGGTAAAAGAGCTGTTTAACTTAGGGTAATGCCCTACAAAAGTTAGTTTATTATAGATTAGGGTTTTTCATTTTGGGGTGGGCTTTTTATTTTTTTAAAAGGGTATTAGAAAAGGAATAATTTCTATTATTTTGGATAATTTCGTTTGTTATTTTTTGTAATGGTAGGTTTTTTATTTTTTGTAATTTTAGTGTTTTTTATTTATTGTAATGGTAGTTTTAATTTTTGTAATGTTAGTTTTTAGTGTAAGGCAGCTTAGGTTTTATTTGACAGGTAAGTTTGTATTTATTTTAACTAGGTAGTTATCAAATAGTAAATAACTATTTACGAACTAGTCTACCTAGTTTAAATAAATACAAACTTACCTGTCAAATAAAAATAAAACCTAAGCTAGCTACAATATAACTATTAGTTATATTGTAGCTAGCTTAGGTTTTATTTCACAGATACGTATGTATTTAGTTTTAAAATAGGTAGTTAGTTAATAATTGTAACTTTAATGTAGCTCTATTTTAATTATGTTAAAGTTAGGGGGTGTTAGGGTTAGGGTTACGTTAGGGTTACGTTTAGGGGTTAATAGTTTAATTTAGGTTGTTGCGATGTGGGGGGCTGGTGGTTTAGGGGTTAATAGATTTATTTAGTGGTAGTGATGTGGGAGGCCAGAGGTTTAGGGGTTAATATCTTTATTTAGTTGCGGCGATGTGGGGGAGCGGCGGAATAGGGGTTAATAGATGTATTATAGTGTGGGCGATGTTGGGGTGCAGGGGAATAGGGGTTAATAACTTTAGTATAGTGGCGGTGATATTGGGAGCAGCAGATTAGGGGTTAATATCTTTATTTAGGTGGTGGCGATATCGCGAGCGGCAGATTAAGGGTTAATAACATTAAGTAGGTTCGGCGATGTCGGGGGCGGCAGATTAGGGGTGTTTAGACTTGGAGTTTATGTTAGGATGTTAGGTTTAAACGTATCTTTTTTTTACCCATAAACATCAATGGAGCTGCGTTACGGAGCTTTTCATTCCGTGCTTAAGGTGTTTTTCTGACACCTTCTCCCCATTGATGTCTATGGGGAAAGCGTGCAGGAGCACGTCAAAACCGCGCTTGAATTGTGTGTGTTATGGAGCTCAACACAACCATATCGCACGCACAAGGCGGCTGTTTGAAAACTTGTAACGGCTGCGCTTTGGGGGGGTGAAATAACGCAACTTTTGTTGCGTTCGTTAAATTCCCTATAGCGCACATAACTTGTAATGTACCTGTTTGATAATAATCTAAAAATCTCGTTCTATGCTGATGATCTTCTAATCTATTTAAGCAAAAGAAAAAAAATAACCCCAATCTGTTGCAAATAATACATTTATAATGAATGATGAATAATAAAAACAATAAATCAGGATATACAAACATTGTGTAAAATATCAGCAACAGATAGTAACAGATAGTTAGCAACAAATAATCACAGATGTTGGACTGAGAATACACGGGATTGGGTAATAGGGATACTCAGAAAATCATCAACAATATATCAAAACATATCAAAAGATATATCAAAAAATAGCTAGTGTCCAGAAATGTCAATGGTGTAAAATCCAAAATAAAAAAATCATCGTGAGAAATAACTCGATAGAAATATGTGTCTTAGAAAAATCAATAATGTGAATTGCAATTCAGTGACGAAAAAATGAAAAAAATTTAAAAAGATGCGGTGTAGACAAAGTAAAAATAGTCACCCAGACCTAGATGGATATTCCTTCTGGGTGACTATTTTTACTTTGTCTACACCGCATCTTTTTTAATTTTTTTCATTTTTTCGTCACTGAATTGCAATTCACATTATTGATTTTTCTAAGACACATTTTTCTATCGAGTTATTTCTCATGATGATTTTTTAATTTTGGATTTTACACCATTGACATTTCTGGACACTAGCTATTTTTTTTTATATCTTTTGATATTTTTTGATATATTGTTGATGATTTTCTGAGTATCCCTATTACCCAATCCTGTGTATTCTCAGTCCAACATCTGTGATTATTTGTTGCTTACTATCTGTTAGTATCTGTTGCTGATATTTTGCACATTGTTTGTATATCCTGATTTATTGTTTTTATTATTCATCATTCATTATTCCTCATGGATCCATGATTTGCATTATATGTTTTTAGACATTGTCAATAAATTTTAATATTTTAACAATTTTAGTATACCTGTAGTGCTATCCCCTTTTGCCTCCGGCTTGGTAGGCGCTTGGGGGGTCCCCTTTCTTACTTGACTTCTATTGGTGGTCACTAGGTTACACCCCTCCCCCGAGCTAAGGGTATAGAGTAGGCGCTAGTTCCATCTCCTTAACTATAGAAATGTGTGATCTGATTTATATTATTTACTTAAAGATATTTTGTAACGTGAAATTTAATTTAATTTTAAGATTATCTCTTGCTTGAGACCTTGTTCTTTTTCCCAAACTTTTTCATTTTTCAACTTGTATATCAACTTATTATTCTTCAATAAAGAAAATATTAAAAATATATATATAGTTTTCGTTTTACACCACTTACCCTATCACCATCTGCCCCATTCCAAGTGAATTTTTAATATTTTTTTCAAGCATGGTGGTACAGCCAGTCAGAAGTTACACCAACCACATTGAAAATTAAAGCACGCACTCTTAGGATTCCCAAGAGTAATGGTGGCAGAAGAAGTGTACGCCTTCTGCTACTGGCTCAATATACAGTATATATAAAACACTAGGAAGCGAGTTGAGGGCTAGTAGGGTGAGTACAAGATGTGCATTTATTTCTTTTTCATGAGGAAACGAATGCCAAAGATGGTGGTTGCCAGAAGTTTTCAGAGCCGGTGTTGAAATTTCCACCTCGATGTGCGCATGCACATGATTACATAATCGCATTCCACATTTCAAAAGAATTTGTGGCATGTGATTACGTAATTACAAACATGTGCACATCGTTAGGTAGCAAATTTTGATGGAGGAGCAAATTAGTACTCCCATTTTATTATTATTATTTATTTATAAAGCGCCAACATGGGTACAAGGATAAAAGTACAACGGAGAAACAATACAATAAGAGACAACATTTTACAGACAAATAAAGGGGGGATTGAGGGCCCTATTCCCGTGGGAACTTACAATCTAGATGGGTAGGAGGATGGGAAACAGGAGGTGGGGACTGCAAATGTGAGAATATTAGTAAGGAGATAGATGAGGGCTACTGTTAGGTAAGTGAAGTTAATTTGTTAATGAGTCGGGTGATAAGCTTCCCTGAACAAAAAGGTCTTTAGGGAAAGTTTAAAGGAGGAGAGGTAAGGGTAAAGTCTGACAGCTCAAGGACGTGCGTTCCAGAGGGTTGGTGCCGCGCGAGAGAAGTCCTGTAGTCTAGCATGAGAGGAGGTTATGGTAGACGACGCAAGAAGCAGGTCATTGTTGGATCTTAGGGGGCGGGCTGGAGTCTATTTGTTGATAAGTGAGAACAGATAGGGTGGGGCAGCATTGGTAAGGGTCAGGGTGAGAATTTTAAATTTAATTCTGCTGTGAATGGGGAGCCAGTGAAGGGACTCACAGAGAGGTGCAGCAGAAACGGAGCGTCAACAGAGGTGGATTAGCCTGGCAGATGCATTTAGGATGGATTGAAGGGGAGATAGGCTGGACATCGGCCATGTATATGCACGCATGCGCAGTTAATAGCACATTTCAATGTGGTAATTTCTCATTCAACTAAATAACGTGCGCACGACACTTTAGTTACAGGTCCACATCTAAACAAAATGAAATAAAGTGCTTCTCCAGCTCTCCAACTGTTTTTAATATGCAAAACGGTTGATGTGGAGAGATGCTTTATTTCAGATTTGCTTGGGTTTTTTGCATCTTAAACAGTTTATATTACAATCTTTGTGTAATGTTTCTTAAATACACAGAACATATTAAAATAAACCCAGAATGGGAGGCCCAAAATATTGATTGTAATGTAAACTCTTGTTCTTCTATCTTGAAAGCTTGGTCCTAATGTGAAAAGCAGTAATATATTTTTATTATTTTGGAGCGGGGTATTTTTTTTCTTGAGTTCATAACAAAGAACATTAATCTAAAAAGAGTCTCCTCACAAAGACTATAACACTTCCACAACATAACTGCTGCTGAGACGACGGACTAAGCTCCACCCACTCAATCACACACTTCCTTTTGCAACCACCATCCACAGCTTCTCACTTGACCAATCAGTTGCCCCTCCCGGCTTTGCGCCTACGTCATTTGACCAATCCGATACGATTAGAGGCGTTTCTCGGCGAGTCGGGAAACAAAGAGAGTAAAGGGAAGGGAGAAAAAGCGAAAAAAAAAACCTCAAGAAAGCGGGCGCGCGTGGAGCGGCCATACAATAATCATAAGTAAATTCCACGGCGCAGCGCAGGCGGGTGTCAGGATGACGTTGTGTGGTTTTGCAGTGTTTTAACGGGAAAGATGTGCTTATGAGACCCACAGTCTTGAATTGTTCATGAACCTAATTTAAATGAGGCCTACAGTCAGCAGCTGATTCCCGAAAGTAACTGGAGCACAATGCCGGGCAGTGGTGTTGGTGTCACCGTGGCCTCCTGGAGAACCTCTTCCCAGCCGGAGCTGTTGCTGATGGAACCTGATGAGATCCGGGTGAGGTTGGCCGGCCTGAGCCTAGATTCCTCCGCTAGCCTAGACCAAATACCCGCAGAGACTGAGGAGGAAATGGCCGGGGAGGAGGTGGAAGAGCTGGGAGAAGAGGAAGAGGGTGGTGTTGTCTCTCCGGACTTTAGGAGGATGCTGGGCCGGAGTGGCGGGGAGGTTGATGTACTATACCCAGGAGGAGGCCTACTTTTGGGCGGAGGGTGCCAAGTTGTATACCCGGGTGGAAGTTCAGAGCAGGCCGCGCTCAGTTTGCGCAGAAAGAGCGTCAATACTAACGAACTAGTCCCGGTACCCAGCTCCGAGCATGTGGCAGAGATTGTGGGTAGACAAGGTGAGTATTCCCATGAGGGCAGTGTAAGGCCAGGGGCTGATGTGTAGTGCTGGCGCAGGGGCTGATGTGCTAGTGCTGGCGCAGGGGCTGATGTGCTAGTGCTGGCGCAGGGGCTGATGTGCTAGTGCTGGCGCAGGGGCTGATGTGCTGGCGCAGGGGCTGATGTGCTGGCGCAGGGGCTGATGTGCTAGTGCTGGCGCAGGGGCTGATGTGCTAGTGCTGGCGCAGGGGCTGATGTGCTAGTGCTGGCGCAGGGGCTGATGTGCTAGTGCTGGCGCAGGGGCTGATGTGCAGGGGCTGATGTGCTGGGGCTGATGTGCTAGTGCAGGGGCTGATGTGCTGGGGCTGATGTGCTAGTGCAGGGGCTGATGTGCTGGGGCTGGCGCAGGGGCTGATGTGCTGGGGCTGGCGCAGGGGCTGATGTGCTGGGGCTGGCGCAGGGGCTGATGTGCTGGGGCTGGCGCAGGGGCTGATGTGCTGGGGCTGGCGCAGGGGCTGATGTGTGGGGCTGGCGCAGGGGCTGATGCACATAACAGGGGTTTGAGGATGTTGAGGTGCATCGTTGTGGGACTTAAGGGAAGGGTTTTGTATTATACTTATACCCAGACTGCTTCCTAACAAAGGCTGCTGTGTACATAACTGTTATCATCTAGATCACTACACCTGGGAGTGAAAAAACACTGTTGAATATCACGGGGTGAAAGGTTACCTAGTTGGGATCCCCTCATTTACTACCTAGTATTTACACTCTTCATTCTGCTTGTTCTTCGTGGACTAACAGAAGTATAATAAAGCGCACCGCCTTTTAAATTCAGGGCAGTTGGCACTTTTGGGAATTGGATATTTTATAACAATACAAACAGGTTCATAGCAACCCTCTAGAATTACAACTGCACCCCTGATCTCTTAATGAGAGAGAAGCAGGGGGTATCAAGAAGCCTAGTGACAAATGTGTTGTATAAGATGAGAGCTGCAAATAAGACAAAAGGATGGGGTTGTAGCTAATTACTTCTACGTACTGGGCAGTGTCCTGAGTTTTGTCCATCTCGGGGGATGGGTATATTGTGGAGATACTAAGATTTGTGGTTGGCATTGTCAGGACAGATGCTGAGGGGTATTTCAGGACACGACATAGAGAAATGATAGATGAGGACAAGAGTGCTGCCTGGAAAATCTATCTGTTATAGATGGAGTTAATTTATCTCCACAAGGATTACATTTCTATTTAGTGATTTTTTTTGTGTGAGTTAATGAGCAATACAGATTAAGGTCATGGTAGGACATAGCTTGGGCGATGCCTCTGAAGACGCAGGGAAAAGGCTGGCCACAATAAGTTCAGTAAATAACATTCAGTGTACATGCATAAGAGCAAAAAAGGCACACAAGGCCTTTTATTGTATTTGATGCTAATGCAGACTTTTATTTTAAATAAAACATCACCAGAATCCTTTGCATTTATGTGTTACAGTAGAATCCTTTTTTATGTGACCAGATTCTAATGCATAGTGAAACAAAGCAATCATTTTCCCCAGGTAAAGTGGAGAATGTTCGGCCTTGCATTTTAGATGACATACACCCCCCCCCCCAATATCACGTTCAGGTTCTTTTGTCTAGACTGGTCAAATCTGCCTTAGCTACACATGCTGTCTCTGAGCAAGAAAGGATATTTCTTCTCAGAAGCAGCTTGTGCTTTGTTACTTTTAATATAGGGAGGGTGTTACTTTGACTCATCCATTTTCATAAATCAAAAGCCAACACTCAACAAAAATATATTTATCTGATTTTATATTTTACTTTGTAGCATCATAGCTTTATCTCGATGTTCTGTGTGCAGCATTTTGCTATAATTGCTGACAGTATTCTTTTTTTTTTTTTTTTTTTTTTTTACTTTAATAATTTGAACATTTTATAGTTACATGTTCACAATACAAAAATATGTCGACATCACTTTATTTTTTTTTTGTACAGAAATTAAGCAACATTTGCTGATTACTACCTGTTTCTTTAGATAGGACAAAAGCAGACACTTCTGTTTCTTTTGAAACTCCTTAGCTGAATGAGTTAATTTTATTGTGTTCTTCTTTGCACTACTGTCAGGATCTACAGCAGATCTCTTGAGGTCCGTTAGATTAAAATATGGTCACATTTTCCCACAAATTACCCAAAGCTCAGCCAATTTATTATTAACTGTAGACGGCACAAACAAGGGATTTCCATGAACTTCCTTAACTACAAAGTGAAATATTTTTAGATTGTTGTAGATTTGCCTTTTTAATAGATTTCAATATAGGGTTTGCCCCTAAAAATGTTTAAAATAGGGACCATTTTTTTTTTATCTTTAAAGGGACAGAAAGTGCCTTCTAATTACAATACATTTCTGTTGTGTTGCTATAGAATAACATCAATCAAGTCTAAATATTTTAAAACCAATAAACATCCTTTTTACTGCAATTATTTTTCAACAGCCAAACTCCACCCACAATAAAGCACGTCTCTGTCATAAAGTTAGTATAGAATATATTGTATTGTATTTATCTGATAAAGCCATTAGGGGCAGATGTAGCAGAGTTAGCACTGACAAGTTAGCAGGATACATTTCAAGTTCATAGAATTAGAAATTTCTTAGTTTTCAAAATTAAAGGGACAGTCTACCATTGTTATTGTTTTAAAAGCTAGACAATCCCTTTATTACCCATTCCCCAGTTTTGCATAACCAACACAGTTATATTAATATACTTTTTACCTCTGTGATTACCTTGTATCTAGAAACCTTCTTCCAGCCCCCTGATCACGACCGTGACTGTTTATCTATTTTCTTAAATTTAGCATTGTTTTGTGCTAAATCTTAAATAACCTCCTGTGCCTGAACACAGTGTTATCTATATGGCCCACGTGTACTTTCTGTCTCTTTGTGTTGAAAAGAGATTTATAAAGCATGTGATAAGAGGCAGCCCTCAAAGGCTTAGCAATTAGCATATGAGCCTACCTATGTTTAGTTTAAACTAAGAATACCAAGAGAAAAAAGCAAATTTGATGATAAAAGTAAATTGGAAAGTTGATTAAAATGAAAAGTCCTATCTGAATAATGAAAGTTTCATTTATACTAGACTGTCCCTTTAACCCAAAGGCAGAATTTTTCTTCACTTTCTGCGATGAGATTTCTTTTTGTGAGAATTTTTCTGCAGGTCATTTTGAAATAAGTCCATTTTTAACTTGGAATTTACACTAAAGCGCCAGCGCAATTGCAATGTGTTGATTAACTGGAGAGTAAATACATTTTTAAACTTTTATAATAGAGTGCAGCAGTTTACAAGACTTACACTGTTGGAAAGGTTAGACGATTACCTTTCCAACGGTGGGTCTTGGGGTTCTGTAGCTGCTTAGATGCCTGAGATAAGCAGCATGCCCCCTTTGCCTATACTTGTAATTTTTAAATAAAGTTGTGTGGTGACGTCATCAAGTCATTGCGCGTGACATCACCGCGCAAAACGTGAAGCCCCGGCAATGCCTGTCACTATACAGGCCCGATTACCGGGGTAGGAGCGGGTGGGAGCCCCGCGGTCTCCCTCAAGGTGGGAGAGTGCTCTTGAAGGCTCTGAGCAGTCGTTAGCTCCTGAGTGGGAAACTCTGCGACGGCTCAGAGCTGTTGTTGGCACTGAAAGGGTTAAGGAAAACATGCACAATGCAGCCAGAGCAATGCTCCGTTTAAATAGAACAGTATAATGTGGAGCAGTGTTGCAAAGTGAAAATGTGCTTACAGTTCCTGCATATGTCTAATTCTTTCTGCAGACATGCTGCATTTTCTGCGATAACATCTCAGATTACAGTATGTTCTGCCTTATGGCCCTTTAACATGAAAACGGGCAAAATAAACAATGAAAATATATTGCAAAGTTGTCTATGCATAAAAACATTTTATTTGAAAGCATTTTAAAAGTGTTTACCATCCCTTTTAACATGAAAATGGGCAAAATAAACAATGAAAATATCTTGCAAAGTTGTCTATGCATAAAAACATTTTATTTGAAAGCATTTTAAAAGTGTTTACCATCCCTTTTAAGCAGATCTGCATTACTTTTAGACTTTTGAGAGCTTTATGACTTACAGTTTTCAGTGCAAGGGGCAGTAAACATCTTGTAATTGCAAGACATTTGTGTTTGTATACTATAGAATATCAGCCAAGTCTAATAGTTTTTCAAATACATTAGAAACCTCATGTTACAATGAAATCAACAATATTTTGGCTTTTAACCCCTTAATGACAACTGACGTACCAGGTACGTCATGCAAAAACTAGCAGTTAATGACAATGGACGTACCTGGTACGTCATTTGTCTAACAGAGTGCTGGAAGCCATCACAAATGCTTCCAGCAGCTCTCAGGGTATTGCAGTGATGCCTCGATATGGAGGCATCCTGCAATACCACTTTACAAGCCTCTGATGCAAAGAGAGCCACTCTGTGGTCCTCTCTGCACCGGTAGCGATAGTGCCAGACTGCCCGTGTCCACTATCCGGGTGTGAAGGTGCGTGCGCGCGTGCACGAGGGGTTGAGTGTGCACATTATCCACACTGACACCAATGAATGAGGGCAAAAAAGGGAGAAAAAGGAAAAAAATTTTTTTAAATATAAAAGGATCGGGGAGGGGGTGGGGGTATTGGGGGGGGCTGCTACACTACAGAAATAGTTTTAGTTAAAAATAAAGGTTGTTAAAAATAAAATAATACTTTTTGGGGGGGTTTTTGGGGCCAAACTGGGTATTGGCAGACAGCTGCCAGTACCCAAGATGGCGGTAATTAGGTAGGGGAGAGGGTTAGAGAGCTGGAGGGGGGATCAGGGAGGTTGGGGCTAAGGCAGGGGTCCATCACAACTAAAATATTTTATTATTTTTATTTAAAAAAAAAAAAACTCCTTTATTTAGTACTGGCAGACTTTCTGCCAGTACTTAAGATGGCGGGAACAATTGTGGGGTGGGGGAGGGAAGAGAGCTGTTTGGTAGGGATCAGGGGGTGGGATGTGTCAGGTGGGAAGCTGATCTCTAAAATTAACCCTGCAAACTCCCTACAAGCTACCTAATTTAACCCCTTCACTGCTGGGCATAATTAACGTGTGGTGCGCAGCAGCATTTAGCGGCCTTCTAATTACCAAAAAGGAACGCCAAAGCCATATGTCTGCTATTTCTGAACAAAGGGGATCCCAGAGAAGCTTTTACAACAATTTCTGCCATAATAGCACAAGCTGTTTGTAAATAATTTCATTGAGAAACCTAAAATTGTAAAAAATGTAAAGTTTTTTTTTTTTTATTTGCTCGCATTTGGCGGTGAAATGGTGGCATAAAATATACCAAAATGGGCCTAGATCAATACTTGGGGTTGTCTACTACACTACACTAAAGCTAAAATTAACCCTACAAGCTCCCTACAAGCTTCCTAATTAACCCCTACACTCCTGGGCATAAAACACGTGTGGTGCGCAGCGGCATTTAGCGGCCTTCTAATTACCAAAAAGCAACCCCAAAGCCATATAAGTCTGCTATTTCTGAAAAAAGCGGATCCCAGAGAAGCATTTCCAACCATTTGTGGCATAATTGCAGAAGCTGTTTGTAAATAATTTCAGTGGGAAACCTAAAGTTTGTGACAAATATTGTGAAAAAGTGAACTTTTTTTTTTTTATCGCATTTGGCGGTGAAATGGTGGCATGAAATATACCAAAATGGACCTAGATCAATACTTTGGGTTGTCTTCTAAAAAAAAATATATACATGTCAAGGGATATTCAGGTATTCCTGACAGATATCAGGGTTCCAATGTAACTAGCGCTAATTTTGAAAAAAAAAAGTGGTTTGGAAATAGCGAAGTGCTACTTGTATTTATTGCCCCATAAATTGCAAAAAAAGCAAAGAACGTGTAAACATTGGGTATTTCTAAACTCAGGACAAAATTTAGAAACTATTTAGCATGGGTGTTTTTTGGTGATTGTAGATGTGTAACAGATTTTGGGGGTCAAAGTTAGAAAAAGTGTGTTTTTTTTTTAATTTTTTCCTCATATTTTTTTTTTTAGTAAATTATAAGACATGATGAAAATAATGGTATCTTTAGAAAGTCCATTTAATGGCGAGAAAAACGGTATACAATATGTGTGGGTACAGTAAATGAGTAAGAGGAAAATTACAGCTAAACACAAACACTGCAGAAATGTAAAAATAGCCATTGTCATTAAGGGTAAGAAAATTGAAAAATGGTCCGGTCATTAAGGGGTTAAAGTAAATGTAAAGTTGAATGAATCAGTACCTGGTTTTTAAAAATACTATTAAAAACAGGGGCACTTTCATTCATTAAACTTTACATTGCAGCGTTTTTTTTTTTTTTTTTTTAAAGTGAAGGTCAGCTTAAAAGTACAGCCTCACGGCATTGCATAGACTTATTTAAATGAGCAGAAGTTTGTCATGAATTTAAAAAAAAAAAATAATCTATTTTCTTATATTTTTACCTTTTAAACTGCTCCGCCGATAAGTGCAGCACTCCCGCCTGCTATCTTGTCTAATTGATTGACAGATGACCTTCTTAAACCAACTAAACAATGATTAGTTGGTTTAAGATTGTCATCTGTCAATCAATTAGACAAGACAAGGGTTGCTCATTTTTATGTATGCAATGCCGTGAGGCTGTACTTTTAAGTTGACCTTCACTTTAAATACTTTTTTTTCTTTAGGAAAACCAGACCATGATCATCCGCCCGCAGCTCCTCTGTACTTTGCACCGCAATGACGACACCAGCTTCCTCCAATTGTTGCGAGCACCCCAAAGCCTCCAGCTTGCGAGGCCACGCATCGATTGGAGGATGCCGGTTTCGTCATCAATATGCTAAGTACAGCATGAGAAGCGGGGAGGGTGGAGGTTCGCCGGTCTGGTTTTCCTAAAAAAAAAACAAAAAAAAAACACTTCAATGTAAATTTTAATGAATGAAAGTGCCCCTGTTTTTAATAGTATTTTTAAAAACCGGGTAATCATTCATTAAAATTTACATTCACTTTAATAAATCTCAAATGTTAGAAAATGATGCAATTTTGAGGTAGAATTATTTTTATATACAAGTAAAACTGCTTCACTTGTTTTTGTTTCTGTTTAAAGGCTGTGACACACTGCAAGCAGAGCGACGCTCAGCGTGTAGATGCAGCTGTGCGCGCTCAGTGTGTCTTGCCTTTTCATATCTGAGCACTCTGCTGCGTCAGGTCGCGTAGCTAAGCGCTCAGAGATGAAATATTTGAACTTCAGAAGCGATGCGACGCGGAGCAAAGCAGCTGCTTTGCCTCGCACCGCATCGCTTGCAGCGTGTCACAGCCTTAAAGCGTTATGAAAATTTTATTGGCCTAGACAATGGGTTAGCAACCTTGGCACCCCAGATGTTTTAGAATTACATTTCCCATGATTCTCAGACAGCCTAAAGCGGACATCCTCAAACTTGGCCCTCCAGAGGTTTTGGAACTGCATATGCTGGCTGAGCATTATGGGAAATGTAGTTCCAAAACATATGGGCTGTCAAGATTACTGACCCCTGCCCCTAGACCATTTTAGCTTGGGTAATAAGTAGACCAGATGGTACTTAGTTTTACCGATTTTCTTTAAATGTAATATTTCTTGACACAAAATATTTGGTAAGGAACTGTTTGACAGGTCCCAGGACCCGAGTGTCAATCAAGCAATTTTGATCAAACATTAACCCCTTCCCGATTGTAAACAAGTTAAATAATGAAATCACGCGATCGTTCATGCTATTGTGATTTCAATGATCGTATAGTGTCTGGGGGAGGGCCTATGACACTAGGCACGCCCTTCAGCCCGCGATCCTATTCGGGAAGCGCCTTTTGGCTTAAGTACATCCAAAAGAGTAAGACGTTCTATACTGTCCTAAGGGCGTTAAAGCCCATTGTGGTTTGGACGGCATAGAACGTCATGGGAAGGAAGGGGTTAATGAAAAACTGTTATTAGTTTACAGTTGTATGCAAAACCCCCACATAATGTTTGTTTGCATATCTGATTTAATGTATTAGTGTAACATTTGGAAAGATTGCTGTAAGATGTCAATGTTAAACAGTTAAATTATGATCTACAACAAGTCTTTACATTCTTGCAATACATTTATAAAGTGTTTTTGTTTTCATATTCTGTGTACTAATGAGAATTTTCAATTGATGTTTTTTTGTTGGGGTTTGTATGCCCCCTCCCCCCCCCCCATCTGTATGTGTAGTAAAAAAAAATTAAACATGGTTATTTTGTCAGCTTTTTCTGTAATTTTTAAATCTGAATATTGTGATCTCATAGTTCTCCCAAGAGAGGCTGGACTGTTTCCTGCATGATTCAGGAACGCTGTCCCATGCAACAGCATGACTTCATTTTTAAATCTATTAGTTTTTCTACAGTCGATGATGCTTTGTTTAAACTTTATTGGAATTGCTAGTTATACTTAATGTTTGTTAGGCTATCATTGCCTGATTGAAAATCAGAAATACAGTAGATAAAAATAAAAAAAATTCTCTTTTCTTTTTTTTTTCCTGCAGGCTGCAAAATCAAAGCACTAAGAGCAAAGACGAACACGTACATAAAGACACCAGTTCGTGGAGAAGAGCCTATATTTGTTGTCACTGGAAGAAAAGAGGATGTAGCCATGGCCAAAAGGGAAATTCTTTCAGCTGCTGAACACTTTTCTATGATCCGAGCATCTCGTAACAAAAACAGTCAATCGTTGGGTAGTGTGCAATGTACACCTAACTTACCAGGTCAAACTACAGTCCAAGTTAGGGTGCCATATAGAGTAGTTGGGCTTGTAGTTGGGCCAAAAGGGGCTACAATTAAAAGAATACAGCAGCAAACACACACTTACATAGTCACTCCCAGCAGAGATAAGGAGCCTGTCTTTGAAGTAACAGGGATGCCAGAAAATGTAGATAGAGCCCGTGAGGAGATAGAGATGCACATAGCTATGCGTACTGGCAATTACATAGAGCTGAATGAAGAAAATGATTTCCACTTTAATGGTACAGATGTGAGTTTTGAGGGAAGTGGAATTCCACCTTGGCTGAGCACTAATCCAACTGCTCTAGGCCGTAACAGAATGATTTCCAACTACAGAAATGATAGTTCTAGCTCTCTTGGAAGCGGTTCTACAGATTCATTCATTGGAAGTAACAGATTAGCTGATTTTAGCCCCACAAGTCCATTTAGTGCAGGCAATTTTTGGTTTGGAGAAACCATGCCACCAATGGGATCAGATGATCTTGTTAATGATGCTTCTGCCTTTGAGTCCATACCATCTTCTGAGACCATTTGGGCATCCTTTGATCCTGTAAGTCCTCTCTCTAGCTACGGAAACGAAGCAACCACAAAGTCTCAACGCAGAGGCAGTATTTCTCCTACCCTCAACGAAGGTATGGAATATCCTCTCACCAGAAGTATTAGAAGTGACCTTTCAAGCACAAATGAAGTTGGGCTTCCTATTTACATCCCTGCTTTCTCCAACGGTACCAACAGCTACTCCTCTTCCAATGGTGGATCAACATCCAGTTCACCACCCGAAACAAGACGGAAGCATGACTGTGTTATCTGTTTTGATAATGAAGTTATTGCTGCACTGGTTCCATGTGGGCACAACCTCTTTTGCATGGAATGTGCCAATAAGATCTGTGAGAAAGAAATACCTGTGTGTCCTGTATGTCAGACCACTGTCAATCAGGCAATACAAATACATTCTTAATTTGCAGATGGGTACACTCTCTAGCAATCTTAATCAAAAAAAAAATGTGGAAAGTTGGAATTGGGGTACAGTTGTTTGCAAATATTTTGCTGCTACTACCACGCAAAACATGGCTGCATGTCCGATTTATTTTTTTTATTTTTTTTTAGCGGGGTAACATTTAGAAAGGTAAATGTGGGAAGTCAAATGTCAGTATACGTTACAGTAAATTATGATTTACAAATCTGGTTTACATTCTAATTATGTTTACAAAGGTCAAATTTGAAACCAGTTTTAATTTGTAAAAAGATTTCACTGCCTTCTTTAATATAATCCATATACTGCTCTTCTGAAGACGAACAAATGCAGAGTGCAGGTACATTTCTAGCAATTTAAATTTCTACAATATTTGCAAATAACTTATTGCCTGGCTGAATTGTATTTGGTTCATACTGTAGATCACTGTTTGTTATTGAAACACTACCAAATTGACTGTAGTCTTGTCAGATTAGTGTAATCTGATCCAAGACCGTAGTGACAGTTGGGTTTACTTACCCACTATTTTTTTAAAGTTTTATGTATATAAAGGCCATGGGGACTGCCTGGAATTTCTATTAATTTAGAAGCTTTGAAATGCACAAATTGTGGCTAATAGAAAGGGTTCTACATTCCGTTTATTAGTCTGATCGAGTTCTTCTTAACCTACAATTTTAAAGAAAACTAATTGTAAATGTGAATTATTATTTTTTATGTGCCACCCCGTGACTTGAAACATTTAGCAAACCAAGGGATGTAGAATAGGAGTATGTCCTCACTAAGAGGGGCCACCATAAGCCTATTCAATGTCTTCTGTAGTTCAAAACTGTATTTTGAATCGCAGGGAAAAAGTTTATTAATTATATAAAAATTATATATATATATATTTTTTTTCTATTTTTGCATTTCAGCCTGTGGATTTATTTAGTTTTACTTCAATCAGTTTTTAAATGCTTGCATCAAACATGCAGAGATGAAAATATATATCCCTACGGATTTTCTAGTGATATTTTTAAAACTGTTTTTCTCAAAGTAAAACAAATGGTTTTTTTTTCACAAAAACACAACTGAAGTTTTAAAGTCAGTGTACGGACTTAAATATATATATAAATCTTTATTTTTTATTTCCACTTGAAGTTACATTTCGTATAAAAGTTTACAAATGTTTTTATTTAGATTTTTGTTTTCAGTATAAAATTTGCCTTGATGGCATATTATGTAATGCAAAACATTCATGCTAATTGCTTGTAGAATAGATATCAGTATTGAAATTTTAACATATAGCTGCCGTCTTAAAGTATGCACGTTTTGTCACCAAGCATGTGTTTTATATTGCATTGTACACTGCAATTAACAGGCCAAGGAACTAACTTATATATTAGATGCGTGTACCATTTATATAAACCACAGACATTAGAATGACAAATTAAAAAATATAGTTTAGTATTTGCTAATTTTACTACACTTTTGTTATGTATATGTAGGGAAATATATAGGGATTATAAATTCAGTTTGAGTAAAGGTTAAAAACCATATATTTTATGATATTGGGCCTTGAACTTATTATGGCCAAAGCACTGATATTATATATTTGCTGTAAAGAGAATTATAAGAGTTTTATTTTTCGGATATTAAAGTTAATAAAGACTGTTTCCATTAACTTATATTTGTGTGCTAGATTAAAATATTTTAATATGTTTCACTTTTGATTTTTTTCTTAATTTTTATTTTGTTTTTTTCATGCGACAATGAGTTAAATTGAAATGAGTAACTTTTATATATGCTTACTGTATATTGGTAGTTAAAAAGAATCAGGCCAAATATGAAACTAGAATTCTAGTGAACGTTATTACTGTTTC
This sequence comes from Bombina bombina, assembly GCF_027579735.1. Classification (NCBI taxonomy): domain Eukaryota; kingdom Metazoa; phylum Chordata; class Amphibia; order Anura; family Bombinatoridae; genus Bombina; species Bombina bombina. The sequence continues at coordinate 73,676,015 of NC_069500.1, read as the reverse complement.
AGCAGCATACAGACGCATGCTATGTGTGACTAGAGCATCCGAATACAAACTCCATGCCTGCTTAGAGAGTTGGTGGTTGTGGGATTGGACAGTAAGTGAAGAATTAAAGGGACAGTTTACTCACAAATGTTCTCCCCTTTAATTTGTTCCCAATGATCCACTTTACCTGCTGGAGTGTATTAAACTGTTTACATGTATTTCCTTTACCCTTATATTGACATTTTGAAATGGTTGATTTAGTCTGTGGTATCCCCACCTATTCTGAAAGATTCTGGCCTTCGGTCCTAGCTATTGATAAGCTGTGTAAACACAGCCAGCAGAAGAAATTACACTCCCAGTGGGGTATAGAAGAGATACGGGAATACATTGTTAATTTTCAGTTTGGTCTTTGGTTTACAGACATATATAAGATAAAGAAGCAAGTATATGTACACAGTGTGATAAAGTAATGAGATCTGACTATACCTACAAGCTCAACCCATTTTATTAGGTTGTGGCTTCAAAACACAAAATCTGCTATTTCATATACACAAATTCTCATATTTTATACTCTGCAGTTGGTAAAAAACATAATTGGAAGCAGTAAGGTAGAAACAATTTTACACTATATCTTACCTTTAATTTGTGCTATACAAGCAACCTCTGACCCTCTGAGAAGGTGTGTTTCAATACTGGTACATGGGACACTCGCAGCATATGTGCGTATGCTGCAGAGACCTGGTAACTTATACTAGAAGCCTTTTTTAAATTGCAAAAATGTTTCTTTCCAAAATTGTAATGCACCCATGGATATATTAGTTTAGACCTTTCTATCCCTTTAAGCAATGCATTGTGGAATTTTTACATACTTTTTTTTTATATATATATATATATATATATATATATAAAGTATGTGTAAAAATTTGCATCAATTGGTATAACCTATAAAGTACTGTTTATGTCCTCTACTGGTTACAGCAGTGTTTCTCGATTAGTCTTAAATTATTTTGCACTACTCCAGTAGCTCCATTTCTTTTGTTATAACACTCAAGCAGGTAAATAATGGCCTTTTGGGGTTCTTTAAAGTGATGGTAAATTTCAGACTATAAGAATGTTGCAATGAAAAATATATTAGTTTGCAAGTAAAACCACATATATACTATTTTATTTATAAAGTGTGTGTGATAGAAATACAAATATTTTAAAATTATATAATTGGTATTGTTTGTTCCTCCGCTGTGATGTATAGAGCGGACACATCCACTTTCTTCATAGGCTTTCTAAGTGCTTTAAAGGGGCTGGACTTCAAGATTGCCAAATGACACACACGCTGATTGGATGTTCCCTGGAATTGTTATAAATAATTTTTGAATTTCTCTAAGTGGAAAGGCATAACATTTCCAAATAAGCATTACTATATGCAATAATTTAACCCTTTGACAGATGTTTTAAAAACCAAAAAGGTACACATTTTTTTGATTTTTATGACAAAGATTAAATATATAGCATTTGATAAATTAAGGTTTACCATCACTTTAAGGATTAGAATTAAGAAAATATTCAAGCACAGGTGTAAATGTGTTCCTGCATTGATCAGTAAAGGAATACAGCATTGCAGAGTTCTGAAATCTACAAGTTACACTCCAAACTTTTGGGAACATGGGGAAAAACACCCAGTTTTCAGTTAAATTGCAGGTAAAGCAGACTAAATAATAAATTGCTTTTTTTGTGGGGAAATACATTTTTGCATTTATTGTCCCTTTTTAAAAAGCAACACTGCTCAAATTAAATCAGTAGTGCTCATATTACAAGTTGGAAGTAAAAAGTGCTCCTGAGACATTTGTTCAAGCTTTAACATCTGGAGGTTGGATAGTGTGGCCATGCTAAGTCCATCTCCCCATAAACTTCTATGGGACAAGCTACAAAACACTTCTGAGGAGCAGGGCTATTTTTACATTTCTGCTGTGTTAAGCTATAATTTTCCTCTTACTCATTTAATGCACCCACACATTATATACTGTTTTTCTTGCCATTAAATGGACTTTGTAAAGATACCATTATTTTCATCATATCTTATAATTTACTATAAACATTTTTTATAAAATATGATAAAACTAATTTTTTTCTAACCTTGACCCCCAAAATCTGTTGCGCATCTACAACCACCAAAAAACACCCATGCTAAATAGTTTCCAAATTTTGGCCTGAGTTTAGAAATATCCAATGTTTACATGTCTAAGTAGCACTATGCTATTTCCAAACCATTTTTTTTCTCTTTCAAAATTAGCAAGTTACATTGTAACAATGGTATCTTTTTTTTTTTTAGTAGACCTGCCAAAAATGGGCCTAGATCAATACTTTGGGTTATTTCATGCCACCATTTCACCGCCAAATACGATCAAATAAAATAAATCATTCATTTTTTAACTACAATTATTTACAAACAGCTTGTGCAATTATGGCATGTACATGTTTCTCTGGGATCCCCTTTGTTCAAAATTGCAGACATATATGGCTTTGGCATTGCTTTTTGGTAATTAGAAGCCTGCTAAATGCCGCTGCGCACCACACTTGTATTATGCTCAGCAGTGAGGGGGTTAATTAGGTAGATTATAGAGTTAATTTTAGCTTTAGTGTAGAGATCAGTCTCCCACCTGACACATCCCACCCCTGACCCCTCTCAAACTGCTCTCTTAGGATGTCTGCCAGTTAACTAAAAAAAATCCTTTTTTTTTAATAAAAAAAAAAAAATTAAAAACCCATTTTTCTGTACTGTAGGTGCCCCTTCTCCCTCCTTCCCTAGTGGAGTGTAGTAGTCCCTCCCGCTCCCCTGCGCGTGCGCTCCCAGAGCCATCATCCTAACAGGAAGGAAGTTTACTAGTGATGGGCCGCCTCCCTGCTATCCCTCCCACGCCACCAAAGATTAGCACCATCACTGGCTGATGCAGAGTGGCTCTCTGTATCAGTTTCTTAAAAAAGGGTATTGCAACATGCCTCAATATCGAGGCATCGCTGCAATACCCTGGAAGCGATCATGATCACTTCCAGCGCTTGAAACCCCTGAGGACTTACCAGGCACATCCTTGCTAGTTAATGACCATTTTTGTTGTTGGACGGGCCTGGCATGTCCTTGGTTGTTAAAGGGTTAATACTTCAAATCGCAATGCTCTTTATTTTGACTATGTATATTTATATAGGTGTGTATATGTATGTATATAGATATATATATCTCTTTGAGCCCTTCCCTGTCAAATACATATACAATATCCTTTTAAAACACTTTTATATATTTCAGTAAGAAATACAGTATCTCACAAAAGAGAGTACACCCCTCGCATTTTTTGTAAATATTTTATTATATCTTTTCATGGGACAACACTGAAGCAATGACACTTTGCTGCAATGTAAAGTAGTGAGTGCACAGCCTGTATAACAGTGTAAATTTGCTATCCCCTCAAAACAACTCAACACACAGCCATTAATGTCTAAATTGTTGGCAACAAAAGTGAGTAAACCCCTAAGTAGAAATGTCCAAATTTGGCCCATTTAGCCATTTCTCTCCCCAGTGTCATGTGACTCGTTAGTGAATGTGGAGCAGGTGTCTTAAATTTGGTGTTCTCTCATACTAGTCGCTGGAAGTTCAACATGGCACTTCATGGCAAATAACTCTCTGAGGATCGGAAAAAAAGAATTGTTGCTCTACATAAAGATGGCCTAGGCTATAAGAAGATTGCCAAGACCCTGAAACTGAGCTGCAGCACGGTGGGCAAGACCATACAGCGGTTTTACAGGACAGGTTCCACTCAGAACAGGCCTCGCCATGGTTGACCAAAGAAGTTGAGTGCACATGCTCAGTGTCATATCCAGAGGTTGTCTTTGGGCAGTAGATGTATGAGTGCTGTCAGCACTTCTGCAGAGGTTGAAGGGGTCTGCCTTTCAGTGATTAGACTATATGCTGCACACTGCATCAAATTGGTTTGCATGGCTGTCGTCCCAGAAGGAAGTCTCTTCTAAAGATGATGCATAAGAAAGCCCACAAACAGTTTGCTGAAGACAAGCAGACTAAGGACATGGATTACTGGAACCATGTCCTGTGGTCCAATGAGACCAAGATAAACTTATTTGGTTCAGATGGTATCAAGCTTGTTTTGCGGCAACCGGGTGAGGAGTACAAAGACAAGTGTCTTGCACGAGTGCTGCTGGCACTGGGGAGCTACAGTTAATTGAGGGAACCATGTACTGTGACATACTGAAGGAGAGCATGATCCCCCTCCCTTCGGAGACTGGGCCACAGGGCAGTATTCCAACATAATGACCCCAAACACACCTCTAAGACAACCCACTGCCTTGCTAAAGAAACTGAGGGTAAAGGTGATGGGCTGGCCAAGCATGTCTCCAGACCTAAACCCTATTGAGCACCTGTGGGGCATCCTCAAACGGAAGGTGGGGGAGCACAAGGTCTCTAACATCCACTAGCTCCGTGATGTTGTCATGGAGGAGTAGAAGAGGACTCCAGTTGCAAGCTGTGAAGCTCTGGTGAACTCCATGCCCAAGAGGGTTAAGGCAGTGCTGGAAAATAATGGTGGCCACACAAAATATTGACACTTTGGGCCCAGTTTGGACATTTCCACTTAGGGGTGTACTCACTTTTGTTGCCAACAGTTTAGACATTAATGGCTGTGTGTTGAGTTATTTTGAGGGGACAGCAAATTTACACTGTTATACAGTTTTTACACTCACTACTTTAGATTGTAGCAAAGTTATTTTGAGGGGACAGCAAATTTACACTGTTATACAGTTTTCAGTGTTGTCACAAGAAAACATATAATAAAATATTTACAAAAATGTGAGGGGTGTACTCACTTTTATTATACACTGTATATATCTTATAATGCAATATGTATAAATGAGTAATACTTTATTTTAATGTTTTACTTGGGTTGTTGTGATACTCTTATTCTAGCCCTAACATTTTCCTTCAGGTCTCAAGTCATGCTAACTATTTTTAGCACAGTTAAAATTCACAACTTGTAACTTGAGGAATGTTTAGTGCAGCAGTATTATCCATTGAAAGTATAGGGCACACTTAAAAGGATGTTAGCTGCGCTTAAAGGGACACTGAACCCCAAAAAATTATTTCGTGATTCAGATAGAGCATTACATTTTAATCAACTTTCTAATTTACTCCTATTATCAAATGTTCTTTCTCTTGGTATCTTTATTTGAAATGCAAGAATGTAAGTTTAGATGCTGGCCCATTTTTGGTGAACAACCTGGGTTGTTCTTGCTGATTGGTGGATACATTTATCCACCAATAAAAATATGCTGCCCAGAGATCTGAACTAATAAAAAAGCTTGGATGCCTTTTTCAAATAAAGATAGCAAGAGAACGAAGAAAAATTGATAATTGGAGTAAATTAGAAAGTTGCTTAAAATTGCATGCTCTATCTGAATCACAAAAGAAAAAAATTGGGTTCAGTGTCCCTTTAATATTTTATGGTTAGTGCTAATCTTAGCACGGTCTTGCTGTATTGATAACTCGCCTTACTCCAGCAATAGCATTGCAGTTGTAATATAGGCCAAAGTAAGTGGAAATGCATTTTGTATACTTAGGGATTTATTACTTGCTGACAATATCCTTAGCTCTGTTGCTCACATTCTTAAGAATATACATTTTTTTAAGTTACCTCACCCTCACTGAGATACAAGAATCTAATTTCCTTTCAAGGAAGATTGTATATTTAACTGAAGCAAAATACCACGACCTGGTAATTAACATTCAAACATTTTAGATTATTCCATGCATAATGGTTTTAAGTTAGTAAAAACTGCTTGATCAGAACCACTACAGCTCAACTTTGCTCTAGCTCGGAAATCACACACTCAGCCCTGGCACACTCCTCTGACACGGTACCTATGAAGATGTTCCCGTACTGCTGAGCGGCACTGGAAAAAATCTTTTCAGCTGACTTTATTCACTACAAGTTCATCTTGAACTTCTACTACTCTGCCCTTAATCTTTATAAGCAACATTACTTCTCTACTCTGATATTGACTCGTTCTTCAAACCCAAAACGTCTGTTCTCCACTTAATCAATACTCTTCTCTGCCGACCTCCTAATACAACTTATCTGTCAGCTCAAGATTTTGCCAACCACTTCAATAACAAAATCAATTCCATCAGAAACTAAATTAGCTCCCAACATACTTCCAGTCTCTCAACCCCCTAAAAAGCTTGCAATCAGCCAAAACCCACATAGCCGTATATTTAGCTCTTTCGCGCCTTTTACTGAGCAAGAAAGTTTCGGCACTTTTACTGTGCTCTCACCTCACTGGCTGTCCCCTTGACCCCATCCCCCCTCACAGCTACTCCCCTGCCTCTCTTCTAGTTACCCCTATACTCACACACATTTTCAACCTCTCCCTCAGCACCATTATATTTCCCTTATCTCTAAAGCATGCACTGGTCACACCTATCCTAAAAAAAACTCTCAATCCAACCTCCCTATCCAATTACCGCCCTATTTCCTCTTGCTTTAAAGCTTCTTGAAAAGCTGGATTATGCACACCTATCCAAGCTCCTTACATTAAATTTTCTCTTTGACCCTCGGCAATCTGGATTTCGCCCCCATCACTCCACAGAGACAGCAATCGTTAAGGTTACCAATGACCTACTTACAGCAAAATCCAAAGTCCACTTCTCTCTGCTTATCCTTCTTTATCTGCCTGCAGCCTTTGATACTGTTGACCACCCTCTGTTGCTCCAAACACTCCAATCCTTCTGCATTTGTGACTCAGCTCTCTTGTGGTTCTCTTCCTACCTGTCTAACCGTACCTTTAGGGAAGCCTTCTCTGAGGCTTCCTCTGCCCCGTCACCACTTTCTGTACCGCAAGGCTCTGTCCTCAGGCCACTTCTCTTCTCAATCTACACATCATCATTAGGTTACTTAATAAATTCCCACAGGTTTCAATATCATTTGTATGCCGATGACACCCAAATCTACCTCTCTGCACCAGACCTATCTCCTTCCTTGCTAACCCATGTCACTAACTGTCTTTCTCACATCTCTTCCTGGATGTCCTCTCACTACCTAAAGCTAAATCTCTCCAAAACTGAGCTCCTTGTTTTCCCTCCTAAAATCTCCAACCCCCATCTCTCTATAGCTGTCGACAACTCCATCATTACCCTTACCTCACATGCCCAATGTCTTGGGGTCACATTTATCTCAGATCTTTCTTTAACGCCTCACATTCAGTCCTTGGCTAAATCCTGCCGTTTCCACCTTAAAAACATCTCTAAAATTAGACATTTCCTTACACAAGACACAACTAAGATTTTAATCCACTCTCATCCTTTCCCGCCTCGACTACTTTAATTCTGTCCTCTCTGGTCTCCATAGCTGCCGCCTAGCTCCTTTACAATCCATAATGAATGCTTCTGCCAGGCTCATCTTCCTTACACGTCGCTCTTCATCTGCTGCACCTCTCTGCTAATCCCTTCACTGGCTTCCTCTTTCCTCCAGGATTAAACACAAAATTCTGACTCTGACATACAAGACCCTCAACTGCACTGCTCCCCCATATATCTCAGACCTTGTCTCCAGATACTCTCCCTCCCGTCCCCTTCATTATGCTCAAGACCTCCTCTCTTGTTGCCTCCTCATATTCCCGTTTACAGGACATCTCCAGACTGGCTCCCATCTTGTGGAACTCTCTGTCTCGCTCCACAAGACTCTCCTCTAGTTTTGAAAACTTCAAGCACTCCCTAAAGACTACTGTACAGGGATGCATACAACCTACACTAACCTTTCCTAATACCTTTTCCTCTCATCCATTACTATCTGCAATGAACCTCCTTAGCATGTAAGAAGAGGCCAACTGTTTGCACATCACCTTCAAAAGAGCTGACTGCAACAGTGCGACTATCGGCAGGGCCCTCTACCCATTTTGCTCTATAAATGTTATCTTCTATACCGCCTATGTTTATAGCTCTGTTTAATCTGTTGGCGCTCTACAAATAACCGATAATAATAATAAAAGCGGAGGATCTGTGTCAAGTAGTAGTGTTTAGAAATCCTCTAAATAAGGGCTTAATTTGCTTGAATTTGCTAAAACATTAGGAGTTAGCCTAAATTTTCCCAAACATAACTTTTCAGGAAGATTATCATCTCATTTCGGTATGTGTCTGTTGCTTCAGTTTGTGTAACCAGTCTTCAGTGGTGTCTAAACTCAAGTTGTGTTTGTGTTAATCCTCAAACTCTTTACTTTCCAATTTGACTTTATTAAGTAGTGCTGTGACCTCCTTAGTAACAAGTAAAATCAAATCATATGAACATTTTTTAAGGATATTGCACCACCTCCTTTTAAATTCAGGGTTGTCTCTACCAAATGTAGGTATATTTCTCACTCTAAAACTGGTTTAAATGATGGTATTCTGACAGATAACTACCATGCAAACTTAGGTCTATTTCTCCAACATAGGTGTGTCCGGTCCACGGCGTCATCCTTACTTGTGGGATATTCTCTTCCCCAACAGGAAATGGCAAAGAGCCCAGCAAAGCTGGTCACATGATCCCTCCTAGGCTCCGCCTACCCCAGTCATTCTCTTTGCCGTTGTACAGGCAACATCTCCACGGAGATGGCTTAGAGTTTTTTAGTGTTTAACTGTAGTTTTTATTATTCAATCAAGAGTTTGTTATTTTGAAATAGTGCTGGTATGTACTATTTACTCAGAAACAGAAAAGAGATGAAGATTTCTGTTTGTATGAGGAAAATGATTTTAGCAACCGTCACTAAAATCCATGGCTGTTCCACACAGGACTGTTGAGAGCAATTAACTTCAGTTGGGGGAACAGTGAGCAGTCTCTTGCTGCTTGAGGTATGACACATTCTAACAAGACGATGTAATGCTGGAAGCTGTCATTTTCCCTCTGGGATCCGGTAAGCCATGTTTATTACGATTGTAAATAAGGGCTTCAAAAAGGGCTTATTAAGACTGTAGACTTTTTTTGGGCTAAATCGATTGATTATTAACACATATTTAGCCTTGAGGAATCATTTTATCTGGGTATTTTGATATAATAATATCGGCAGGCACTGTTTTAGACACCTTATTCTTTAGGGGCTTTCCCAAAGCATAGGCAGAGCCTCATTTTCGCGCCGGTGTTGCGCACTTGTTTTTGAGAGGCATGGCATGCAGTCGCATGTGAGAGGAGCTCTGATACTTAGAAAAGACTTTCTGAAGGCGTCATTTGGTATCGTATTCCCCTTGGGGCTTGGTTGGGTCTCAGCAAAGCAGATACCAGGGACTGTAAAGGGGTTAAAGTTCAAAACGGCTCCGGTTCCGTTATTTTAAGGGTTAAAGCTTCCAAATTTGGTGTGCAATACTTTTAAGGCTTTAAGACACTGTGGTGAAAATTTGGTGAATTTTGAACAATTCCTTCATGTTTTTTCGCATTTGCAGTAATAAAGTGTGTTCAGTTAAAGTGACAGTAACGGTTTTATTTTAAAACGTTTTTTGTACTTGTTATCAAGTTTATGCCTGTTTAACATGTCTGAACTACCAGATAGACTGTGTTCTGAATGTGGGGAAGCCAGAATTCCTATTCATTTAAATAAATGTGATTTATGTGACAATGACAATGATGCCCAAGATGATTCCTCAAGTGAGGGGAGTAAGCATGGTACTGCATCATTCCCTCCTTCGTCTACACGAGTCTTGCCCACTCAGGAGGCCCCTAGTACATCTAGCGCGCCAATACTCCTTACTATGCAACAATTAACGGCTGTAATGGATAATTCTGTCAAAAACATTTTAGCCAAAATGAACACTTATCAGCGTAAGCGCGACTGCTCTGTTTTAGATACTGAAGAGCATGACGACGCTGATATTAATATTTCTGAAGGGCCCCTAACTCAGTCTGATGGGGCCAGGGAGGTTTTGTCTGAGGGAGAAATTACTGATTCAGGGAACATTTCTCAACAAGCTGAACCTGATGTGATTGCATTTAAATTTAAGTTGGAACATCTCCGCATTCTGCTTAAGGAGGTATTATCCACTCTGGATGATTGTGACAAGTTGGTCATCCCAGAGAAACTATGTAAAATGGACAAGTTCCTAGAGGTGCCGGGGCTCCCAGAAGCTTTTCCCATACCCAAGCGGGTGGCGGACATTGTTAATAAAGAATGGGAAAGGCCCGGTATTCCTTTCGTCCCTCCCCCCATATTTAAAAAATTGTTTCCTATGGTCGACCCCAGAAAGGACTTATGGCAGACAGTCCCCAAGGTCGAGGGAGCGGTTTCCACTTTAAACAAACGCACCACTATACCCATAGAGGATAGTTGTGCCTTCAAAGATCCTATGGATAAAAAATTAGAAGGTTTGCTTAAAAAGATGTTTGTTCAGCAGGGTTACCTTCTACAACCAATTTCATGCATTGTCCCTGTCGCTACAGCTGCATGTTTCTGGTTCGATGAGCTGATAAAGGCGGTCGACAGTGATTCTCCTCCTTATGAGGAGATTATGGACAGAATCAATGCTCTCAAATTGGCTAATTCTTTCACCCTAGACGCCACTTTGCAATTGGCTAGGTTAGCGGCTAAGAATTCTGGGTTTGCTATTGTGGCGCGCAGAGCGCTTTGGTTGAAATCTTGGTCGGCTGATGCGTCTTCCAAGAACAAGCTACTTAACATTCCTTTCAAGGGGAAAACGCTGTTTGGCCCTGACTTGAAAGAGATTATCTCGGATATCACTGGGGGTAAGGGCCACGCCCTTCCTCAGGATTGGCCTTTCAAGGCAAAACATAAACCTAATTTTCGTCCCTTTCGTAGAAACGGACCAGCCCAAAGTGCTACGTCCTCTAAGCAAGAGGGTAATACTTCTCAAGCCAAGCCAGCTTGGAGACCAATGCAAGGCTGGAACAAGGGAAAGCAGGCCAAGAAACCTGCCACTGCTACCAAGACAGCATGAAATGTTGGCCCCCGATCCGGGACCGGATCTGGTGGGGGGCAGACTCTCTCTCTTCGCTCAGGCTTGGGCAAGAGATGTTCTGGATCCTTGGGCGCTAGAAATAGTCTCCCAAGGTTATCTTCTGGAATTCAAGGGACTTCCCCCAAGGGGGAGGTTCCACAGGTCTCAGTTGTCTTCAGACCACATAAAAAGACAGGCATTCTTACATTGTGTAGAAGACCTGTTAAAAATGGGAGTGATTCATCCCGTTCCATTAAGAGAACAAGGGATGGGGTTCTACTCCAATCTGTTTATAGTTCCCAAAAAAGAGGGAACGTTCAGACCAATCTTAGATCTCAAGATCTTAAACAAGTTTCTCAAGGTTCCATCGTTCAAGATGGAAACCATTCGAAGTTCAGGGTCCGTTCGAACATCCGAATCTGGTTTCACTCCAGCTGACTGCTTGGAGATTGAACGCTTGATCTTATCGAAGCGAGGATTCTCAGATTCTGTTATCGATACTCTTGTTCAGGCCAGAAAGCCTGTAACTAGAAAGATTTACCACAAAATTTGGAAAAAATATATCTGTTGGTGTGAATCTAAAGGATTCCCTTGGGACAAGGTTAAGATTCCTAGGATTCTATCCTTCCTTCAAGAAGGATTGGAAAAAGGATTATCTGCAAGTTCCCTGAAGGGACAGATTTCTGCCTTGTCTGTGTTACTTCACAAAAAGCTGGCCGCTGTGCCAGATGTTCAAGCCTTTGTTCAGGCTCTGGTTAGAATTAAGCCTGTTTACAAACCTTTGACTCCTCCTTGGAGTCTCAATTTAGTTCTTTCAGTTCTTCAGGGGGTTCCGTTTGAACCCTTGCATTCCGTTGATATTAAGTTATTATCTTGGAAAGTTTTGTTTTTAGTTGCAATCTCTTCTGCTAGAAGAGTTTCAGAATTATCTGCTCTGCAGTGTTCTCCTCCCTATCTGGTGTTCCATGCAGATAAGGTGGTTTTACGTACTAAACCTGGTTTTCTTCCAAAAGTTGTTTCTAACAAAAACATTAACCAGGAGATTATCGTACCTTCTCTGTGTCCGAAACCAGTTTCAAAGAAGGAACGTTTGTTGCACAATTTGGATGTTGTTCGCGCTCTAAAATTCTATTTAGATGCTACAAAGGATTTTAGACAAACATCTTCCTTGTTTGTTGTTTATTCCGGTAAAAGGAGAGGTCAAAAAGCAACTTCTACCTCTCTCTCTTTTTGGATTAAAAGCATCATCAGATTGGCTTACGAGACTGCCGGACGGCAGCCTCCCGAAAGAATCACAGCTCATTCCACTAGGGCTGTGGCTTCCACATGGGCCTTCAAGAACGAGGCTTCTGTTGATCAGATATGTAGGGCAGCGACTTGGTCTTCACTGCACACTTTTACCAAATTTTACAAGTTTGATACTTTTGCTTCTTCTGAGGCTATTTTTGGGAGAAAGGTTTTGCAAGCCGTGGTGCCTTCCATTTAGGTGACCTGATTTGCTCCCTCCCTTCATCCGTGTCCTAAAGCTTTGGTATTGGTTCCCACAAGTAAGGATGACGCCGTGGACCGGACACACCTATGTTGGAGAAAACAGAATTTATGTTTACCTGATAAATTACTTTCTCCAACGGTGTGTCCGGTCCACGGCCCGCCCTGGTTTTTTTAATCAGGTCTGATAATTTATTTTCTTTAACTACAGTCACCACGGTACCATATGGTTTCTCCTATGCAAATATTCCTCCTTAACGTCGGTCGAATGACTGGGGTAGGCGGAGCCTAGGAGGGATCATGTGACCAGCTTTGCTGGGCTCTTTGCCATTTCCTGTTGGGGAAGAGAATATCCCACAAGTAAGGATGACGCCGTGGACCGGACACACCGTTGGAGAAAGTAATTTATCAGGTAAACATAAATTCTGTTTTCTCTTTTCCTTAATTTTAGTAATGTATAATAATACAGATTAATAGGAGTCTCACTCACTGTGCGCTGTAGAGGTGCAAACAGGATCCTTGCTGCATCATCCTCAGAGAAAGAAACAGTACCTGGTTGTGATGGTTGAACACTGAAGGTGAATTCCTCAGGGGCAGTATTAACAGATGTAGAGCTGATTGATGTAGCAGCCGGTGCAGGATGCATATTCTTGTGTGTAGCCGGTATACTGAAGGATGTGAAACAAAATTGAAACAGTTAAGACCAAACAAGCTAGCCGGATGTGTCACCAACACCTGATAAATTAAGTACACAGTCAAAATAGCAGCTTAAAACGCAAATACCAACTTGCAAAGCTCACAGTCAGTGAAAAAACTGTGTTCCGGGATACTTAGAGCCTAGAAAAACTGAGCGAGGTGTGGACTGAAGAAATCAAGCAATAAAGGGGGCTCTTCAGATGAATATTATATAAATGCAATTGCTGAATCCGCCCTCCTGGGTCAACCACCTGTGCTAGCACTCCAGTAATACATCAACAACACAAACAGTGAAGACACAGGATGTTTTTCAAAAGTGTAAATATAATTGACGTTTTTGGGGATAGATTCTCCCCTTCAGAATAAATTCAAAGTGTACAAACCACATTTAAATAGTGTTACAAAACAACCCACAATACCTCACACATAGTGAAAAAAGCGCCAAACAATTAAGCACATACACAGCTCAAAATCGCCAAACCGGAAATATATATACATACACACACTATGTGGACACCCGTCCATCACACCTATATGTGTTTGTTGGACATACCATTCCACAGCCATGGGCATTAATATGGGGTTTTTCCCCATTGAAATTATAACTGCCGCCACTTCATTAAAGGCTTTCCATAAGATTTTGGAGTGTCTGAGAATTTTGCACATTTAATCAAAAGGGCATTTGGGAGGTCAGGCAATCAGCGCTCCATCCTAAAAGTGTTCAGTAAGGTTGAGATTAGGGCTCTGTGCAGGCCACTTGAGTTCCTCCACACAAAACTTGTCAAATCATTTCTTAATGGACTTCGGTTTGTTCACAGGGTCTCATGCTGGAACAGGAAGGGTCCTTCCCCAAACTGTTGTCAGAGTGGTGGAAGCACCCAATGGCCTTAAATGTCTTTGTATCATGTAGTATTAAAACAACGCTTTACTAGAACTAAAGATCCTAGCCCAAATATCATTATCCCTCCTCCACTGAATGTTACAGTAGGCACTAATCATTCCAGTAGGTAGTGGTGTACTGGCATCTGCAACATCCAGATTCTTCCATCAGATCATAAAGCATGATTCATCACTCTAAAGAACAAGTTTCCAGTGCTTCTGAGTCCAGTGGAGGTTTACTTTACACCACTCCAGCCAACCAACTCTTGGCATTGCACATGTTAGTTTAAGTTTTGTATACAGTTGCTGGGGCATAGAAACCCATGTCATGAAGCTCCTGATGCAGTTCTTATGGTGACATTTCTTTGAGGCGGTTTGGCACTCTGTAGTGAGTGATGCAACAGATTATAGTTCATTTTTTATGCTCTACTCGTATCAGCCCTTGGTGGCCCCGCCCTCTTAAAGGGACAGTCTACTCCAAATGTTTTATTGTTTTAAAAAATAGATAATCCCTTTATTACCAATTCCCCAGTTTTGCATAACCAACATTTATATTAATACCCTTTTTATCTCTGTGATTACCTTGTATCTAAGCATCTTCTGACTGCCCTCTTATTTTAGTTCTTTTGACAGACATGCATTTTAGCCAATCACTGCTGACTCCTAGGTAACTCCACATGTGTGAGCACAATGTTATCTATATGGCACTCATAACTAACACCCTCTAGCTGTGAAAATCTGTCACAGCTGCCCTGAGATAAGAGGTGGCCTTCAAGGGCTTAAAAATTTGCATATGAGCCTACCTAGGTTTAGATTTCAACAAAGAATACTAAAAAAACAAAGCAAATTTGATGATCAAAAGAATCAAAGAATTGGAAAGTTGTTTTAAAATGCTTGCCCTATCTGAATCATGAAAGTTTAATTTTGGCTAGACTGTCCCTTTAAGTTAGCATGGTCTACCAGTTCATGGCTGGGCTGTTGTTGCTTCTAGATGCTTCCACTTAATAGCACTTACAGTTGATCAAAGCAGATCTAGTAGGTCAGAAATTTCACAAACAATGTGGATGGCACTGTCATCAGATGCCACAAGTCAAAGCCACTGACCTGTTCAGTGAGACCCTTTGTACCAAACCTGTTTGTCTATGGAGATGTCATGCCTATGTGCTCAATTTTATGTGCCCGTTTGTAATGAGTGTGGCTGAAACGCCTAATTAGCAGGGGTGTCCACATATGTTTGGCCATTTAGTATGTGTGTATATATATATATATATATATATATATATAGATATATAGATATATATATAGATAGATATTTGTCTATGCGTCACACAGGGGTTTACTACATGTTAATAATCCAGAGAGAAAAGTTAACTTAATGTTAAAGATAAGAAAAAGACAAATGTTTAACAATTTTAGTTCACCCACTGCAATTTCTTTATGTATGTGAATATGAAAATTTACTCTGGCCTTGATATTTCCTCCTCGAGGCCAACCATCCCTTATAGATCTAGGAATAAGGTTTATCAAAACAATTGGGAGTGGTGGACACGACGTGCACAACACCCCTGTCAGCGCAACTATACTTTTTTTTTTGCACCCCAAGTCCATTCCTGCTTTGACTTTTTCTTTCTGGATCAAAATAGCCTAAAGCGATGTTCATTTTCAACTATTCGTTTTGTCAGAAATTTGTTCATTTGCACATTCGTTTTGTACAAATATTCGTTAACATATTAGTTTAACAAATATTCTTTCACCATTATTTTCAATGGACAGCAGAATATGCAAAGAATTTAAACCCAAAACTTATATTAAACAATTTGAAAAATTAAAAGAATCATTCAATTAATACAAACAATAGTTACAGAGCATATAAAAAATATTAAATGAAAAATTAAGAATTTTATCATACAGAAATCAAATAATTCCTTTAATATTAAATTAAATACTGTAAGAAATATATAGAAATAATAAGAAATAATGTTCTTTGTTCAGGTTAATAAAGTACAAATAAAGTCATATGCAGCAGTATTGGATTGCAGCTTGCTACATGTAATAAAGTAACGGAGTGTCAAGAAGACAAGAATCACTTGCTTTTTTGGGTCACTCAGGTCCACATGTATTAACCAAAAGCTTGCATACTGAATCGTAAAATGGTTCTGATCAGAGCTAGCTCAGGCAGGGGTTTAAATGTGTTTATTTTTTAGCCCAGCAAATGGGAAGTCAGGATTGGGTAATAAATTGCACACATCACTCTTAGTTCACTGTCAGGTTTGACATTGCCATGCTGTTTAACCAATCAGTCAGTTTAGTACTTTTTGATCTCTTGTGATTGGCTTCTCACCAGTATTTTTCATAGAACGAATAGGAACAAAACGAGTTTGTTCAAACATTTGTAAATTCCTTCATTAGTTCATAAACTAAGGCAACAAATACATTTTTTATTTATTTTTGCATTTGTTTTTAAAAAATGCACATCGCTATTAATTGGATTGCCCAATATTCCAATAACTTATTTTATCTGGAGATTACACGACTCCCTCCTTAGAGACCCTTGCATGCTAGAAAGTCTAGCTAAAACCATAGCTCACTTCCAACAGTCCCTCCTCATACCATCTGGGAGACTCAAAAAGCCGTCATAAGAGGAGAATTTATAAAGCAGAAAGCTGTCCTTAAAACAGTGTATGTCAAATCAGTCATTATACTACTTTAAATTACAAGTTTTAAAGATTACATCAAAATCAACCTACAGACCCCAATATCACTATAAAACTATGTCCAGAAAAGAGCTAAATCTATTACTCCAAAAAATCAATTTATGAAGGTTCATTCTTAGCCAAAGCATTAAAAAACAGATCTCAGTCCTCACACACACAGAGATATATATATATAGACATATATATATATATATATATATATATATATATATATATATATATAATTATTATTGGTTATTTGTAGAGCGCCAACAGATTCCGCAGCGCTATAAACAAAGGGGGAGTACAATAAAACAATTATAGGGTAGAGGGCCCTGCCAAGAGTTGCACTGTTGTAGTCAGCTCTTAAGAAGGTGAACTACAAACAGCTGGACTTTTAGGCTCTACAAATAACCAAAAATAATAATTCTTAGAGAAATTATCTATACCAATTAAGTGGGCTTTTTACTACATAGAGAAGCATGGAACAACACAATCGGAAGTTTGACATATGAACAATATACAAATCAGGAGTCGGTAATAATAGCCACAGACACTAAAAAGTTTTTGACCGTGTTGCTTGGCGGTTCCTAAAATATTTTTTTCTCTCCTACATCCAAAGTAAAGGTTAATGGGGTTTTGTCACATCCCTTTTACAGTCAGGAATGGCACAAGACAAGGCTGTCCTTTATCCCCAATTTTATTCATGCTTCTGATCAAGGTGGTGGCATTACACATTCCTGGAAACCATCGAATTTAAAGAATTAAAAGTGGCCCACATGATTACATCTCCTTTTGACTCTATTCCCACTCTATTTTTTGGGCTCAAAAATTTTGGTTAATACTTTTTTTTTTTATTAACATGCAGAAATTCTGAATGTTATTAATGTCATCAGTTTTAACTGCTCTGGGATAAATATGCCTGCTTCATCAACAATGCAAATCTATTAAATATCTGGGAATACATATCTCACCCAACTCTGCCACTTTATTTGAGACAAATTACATCTCACTCTTGCATACTATGCAAGATGACTTAAAGGGTAGAATAAAATATTTGTCTTGTTGGGGCTACATTCAGTAACTTAAAATGTCGACCTCAAATTAATTATATTTTGCAGGTCCTTCCAATTCGCCTACCACATTGGTATTTACCTCAGTTGCAGGGCCTCTTAATGCCTTTATTTGGAGGAAAAGTAAACCTAGAATTTGTAAAGCCAACATTATAGACCTAACACAGGAGGCGGACTTGGCCTCCCAAATGTCAAGAATTATTATGAATTGATCACCATACAGGGAATATTTGACTGGCATGGTGCGATAGATCAAAAAGCTTGGGTAGCCATGGACTCTTATATACTACAAGTTCCCAAATAGGTGCCCTATGTTGGGTGGCTAGGGGAAGTAGATCTTCCCACTGTTTTACCTTAGGTATTCAAAGGCATTGATTTGCAATGTGAGACTCAATCTTCACTTCAAACAAGGGAATCACTTTTCAAAGATCACCAATTTTCCCAGATCTTCTTAAAGCAGAAATGATAGGAGAGTTAGATAAGTGCTGCAAAAAATCAGCAGAATGGAACTTTACAATCCTATTGGTGAGATTTATTGAAGGAGGTAAATTGCTAGAAAAAAAATAGATTGTAGATATTGCAGGAGGTAGATTTGCTTTCTGGATTAAATATGCTCAGTTCAAGCATGTTCTTAATAGTTCATAGTACACATTTGATCTCCTGAGATATCTTACTCCTTTTGAGTCTCTGTACTTGAAGGATAAAATTGTTAAAAGACCACAGCCTCAATCACATAAACTCCTCCAATCCAATGATAATAAGGCTCTCTATTCATATACACAGAGATGACAAAGGGACCTAGGCTCTCTAACTCTAAAAACCTGGCACAGGAGCAATACTAACACACATAAATCTTCAGTATCCCTGCAAACTCTGGGGCTAAATTACAACATTTTACTTTGTTGGTATATTACCCCACTACGACTTAGCACAATTTATTCATGGACCTTCCGGGGATGCTGGAGGGGTTGTGGAGACTATGATAGTCTGTTATATGGTGGCAATGCAAACTTATACAGCCTCTGAGGAGGGTTGGTGAATCTCATGTCCAATAAATTCTTATAATGTTAACTACTCAAATTCCCCTACTCAATGACAAAATGTCCATGTTAACTGAAACTACACCGCTTACATATGAGGTTAAATAGTGTCAGATGATTAATAGCTCATAATTAAAAAAAACTCTGCTCACTCCCATTAAACAAACCTGTATTGATAAAACATCAGAATTGATATCCTTGGAAGAAGAAAGCTATTTGAAGCGTAACAAAACTAGTTTTTTTTCTTTCCTGCACTTCTTATTACTTAGGCACTTTAGTGTTTTGGGCCTCTCTTTACCCCCACTTTCCCTCTCTCTTCTCTGTCTGCCTTTCTTCTTTGCCTCCCCCCTTTCCCTACTAATTAATATAAGGAATCCTATCTAATCTTTAGGTGATGGCATGGAACCTTGAGATATAAATTGTTTCCTCTCTGTATTTTTTTATTTGAGATTCAATATAAGGCATACAAATATCAAAAGACAGTAAACTACAAAGATAGTGCAATACATGCATCAAATAACACAAAGGCTCAAGTTTACATTAAACATTTCAAGAGAATTCAAACAAATATTGTACAAGCAGTATTCCAAACAGTACACAAATCTCCTGAATGAGACACAAGGCCACTTTTGGACCGTATAACCATAGAGCAAATTTACAGGGGGTTATCTTGATCAAAGAAGATCACTCCTGGGTCCCATATGGCAAGGAGCAAAGTTATATGGCCATCTGACCACTGACCTATTCATCAAACCCACAGATAGTAACACTTTGTTACACCGTAAGAGCTTTCATCCCCCGAGAGTATTTCAGAGTGTTCCCAAATCCCAACTTATAAGGGTGGACAGGATTGTCTCTGACCCTAGTATTAAACGGGTTAGATCTGCTGAGATGGTAAACAACTTTACACAGAGAGGCTATGCTAGTCAGGAATTAGACAGTATAGAGAAATCCCTACACAATCCCCCCAAGAGGTCTAATACCTCTTGTCATGAGATGCAGGACATATGCAGGACACAGCAATGATGGTACAACTCTATTTTATTGCAGAGCATAGCAATACACATCTAGTCAGGTTGATTGTACTAAACTAACTGCGACACAGACTACCGGACCTAAGCCCCGCCCCCAAACTAGTGACATCACATCCTGCTCTCATCACATCTTCCCCTTTTTCAAAGGCGAAGCATACATTCAAATATAATAAATAACAAGGTATACGAACATAGTATACAACAACATTTTTTTTTTGAACAATATATAAACAAATAAATTACATCCTGACTTGGACATCGGGGTAGACTACCCTAGTCCACAGTGACCATGGGATTATTCTGCCCATACTTCCGGTCACTGTTCTAGCTAAAGTCAGTCCATATATCGGGCCGGAAGTCTCACCACTCTTCCGCTTGATGTAACTTTGTATGAACTGTCCTCTGATACAGAAGATGGTGAATTAGAGTCTGCTGGAGGCAAAGATATATCCCCGCTGTGATCTTGCTGAGGGGAAGGCACCTCTCTTAGAACAGGGGATCCCACCGGCGGTGGTACTGAGGCATCCAGTTCCAGACTCTCAGGTACAGGCTGAAGATGTCTTCGGTTACGGCATGTAACCGTCCCTCCCTCAGTAAGGACTGTACAAGACCTTGTTTCTGGAGAGCGGCCAACTACCGTAGCAGGCGTCTTCCATTTCTTCTCATCATCCACTTTAATTCTGACACTTTGGCCCGCTTTCAGTTCCTGTAAGGGCCTGACAGAATGTCTCCTGTCGTAGAAGAAACGATAACCCTTTTTGGCCTCTTCATCCTTCCTAAGGACTTCATCCCGAGGAACAGGGCCAGGCGGCTTGAAGACACCCACTGAGGGTAAAGTGGTGCGAATCTGGCGTCCTAACATCAGCTGTGCCGGGCTAAACCCGGTGGCTTGAATGGGCGTTGCCCTGTATGACAAGAGGGCTAGGTATGGCTCAGATTGCTTTAGAATGAATTTTGTTGTTTGAACTGCCCTTTCAGCCATTCCGTTGGCCTGCGGATAATGTGGACTTGATGTGGAATGTACAAAATCATATTCCCTGCTGAAAGCACTGAACTCTGTAGAAGCGAACTGCATACCATTATCACTCACCAGCTCCATTGGAATGCCCCAGTGGGCGAACAAGCTCTTCAGGCGAATGATAACGGCCTGACTTGTGATATCATTCAGGGGTGCAATTTCCAAATACCTGGAATAGTAGTCGATCACAACAATAAACTTTTTCCCATGCAGTTCACACAAATCAACAGCTATTTTCTGCCACGGCCCCGCAGGCAGCGGAGTAGAAATCAAGGGCTCCCTTCTCTGAGTAGGCCGGCGTTCCCGGCAAAAGGCACATTTAGACACATGATTTGCAATGTCGGAGCTGATCCTAGGCCACCACACAGCTGTAGCTGCCCTTTCTCTGCACTTTGTAATGCCTAAGTGGCCATCGTGAATCCTGTTTAACATCTCTTTCCTCATGCTGACAGGAATTGCAATGCGGTCTTGGAACAGCACCAACCCCTCCAGCTCCGTGAGCTGCGACCTCTCTGGCTGGTAAGCACTTAAAGACATCCAGGCTGCCCGGCTCTAGGGCCAGCCTTCTTTTATGTACTTTATAACCTCTTGCAGATCTGTGTCCAAATGTGTCTCTTTCTTTATCTCTTCCAGTTTCCTTGAAGAAATGGACTTAGAGGCCAGAACTGAATCAACATACACTTTCACATCCGATTCTGTGGAGGATTCTTCAGCAGCAGCCAGCGGGAGCCTGGATAGTGTATCTGCCACAACCAGTTGTTTCCCCGGCACATGCACTGCCTGAACATTGAACCTGAGCAGTCTCATTAAAAGTCTCTGGCATCTCAAGGGTGTTTTGTCAATGTCAGAAGAGTTGATTAGAGGGACTAGCGGTTTGTGGTCAGTTTCCAGACTAAATTTCTCCAAACCCACTAGATAACGCTGAAAGCGCTCACAGGCCCAAACTGGAGCCAGGCACTCTTTCTCAATTTGAGCGTATTTTGACTCTGCAGCCGTCAGTGTGCGGGAACAGTAGGCGATGGGCTGTAGTTTATTCTCATTTAACTGCAGGAGTGCAGCCTCCAACCCATAACTGCTTGCATCTGCACTAACCACAGTCTTTTTTGAAGGGTCGTAGAACCCCAGCACTGGGGCAGACCCCAGCAGGGACTTGGCCTGCAGGAAAGCCTTTTCTTGTGAAGGTCCCCAGACCCAGGCAACGTCTTTCTTAAGCAACTCTGTGATAGGGTGTAAAACTCTTGATAAATCTGGAAGAAACTTGCCCACGTAATTTACAAGGCCCAATATCTGTCTCAGCTCATGTACATCAGAAGGACTTTTCATCTGTTCAATAACACACATTTTCTCGGGGTCTCGCTTGATGCCATCCCCGTTGATGATATGCCCAAAGTAGCATAATTTAGTTTTCCTAAAATGACAATTTTCTTTATTTAGCTTCAGCACAGACTCTTTGATAGCCTGTAGCACACAACTTAAACGCTGATCATGCTCCTCCACTGTAGACCCATACACTAGAATGTCGTCCATGACGACCGCTGTGCCCACATGGTCACTCAGGAGAGAACTCATTTCCCTTTGAAAGATTTCAGGAGCGGAGGATATCCCAAAGAGGAGTCTGCAGAAGCAGAACCGACCTACCGGTGTGATAAAGGTAGTCAGTTTGCGGCACTTTGGATCCAGGGGGATCTGCCAAAAGCCGCTAGAAGCGTCTAATGTGGAAAAGAACTTCGCCCCAGCCAACTTTGGAGCTATATCTTCTAATGTCGGCAGCACAAATCTCTCTCTCTTCACTGCCTCATTCAACCTTTTCAGGTCCACACAGATGCGCACCTTTCCATTTTTCTTTGCAACTGGAACAATGGGGGCACACCAATCAGTCGCTTCAACAACCTCTTCAATAACCCCCATAGACTTCATGCGCATAAGCTCTTTCTCCACTTGAGGCATGAGCGGGAACGGAATTCTACGAGGAGTAGAAATACTGTATGGGACTTCGTCACTTTTAAGTGCTATACGGACTGGTTTGCAATTCAGTAGGCCCAATTCGCCAAACATATCTTCGGAAATCTCATTCACTCTGGCCACGAGGCTGCTTTTCTGCTCAATAAATTGTTAACACACTGACCTCGAATCACATGCACCCACATGGTGAATTTTCTTTGCTTGTACTCACAGCTGGCCCACACAATCAAAGCGGCCACCAGGACTATGGACATTTGTAGTAACCTTCGCCAGCTGGGGCTGTCGAGGCAGTTTCATAAATTCAGCAAAAGACATTACAGTGTCAATCTTAAAATCAACTTTGTCTCCCATTACAGTAAAAGTAACTTTCCAATCTTCCTCTGAGCTTGGCCGTTCCACAACGGACCCCACAAAAGACACTTCCTGACCCTCCTGGTCACCGCCCACCTGCATCTCCTTAATGTATTCAGTTCTACACACCACTTCAAAATGGCCCATTCTGTTACATTTTCTGCATCTTTTATCTCTGGCCGGGCATATAACACTCTGATCATGGGCACGGTAGCACCGCGTGCATCAGGCATGTTGCGCCCATCCACTTCTAGGCCTTTCCATTATTTTAGATCTACAGCTCACACTGTGCCTTTCACTAGCAGTTTTCCTGGACTGTTGCACTTCATCCACAACACTCTCAGACCTCAGATCAGCACTTTGCTTTTTCACCAGTTCACTCTGGCGGGCCATCCTAATAGCCCCATCTAATGTTAAATCAGGCTCTAACTGCAGCTTCAGTGAGACTTCAGCATCTGCAATTCCAATAACTATTCTGTCTCTGATTTGCTCTTCTTTAGCAAGACTAAACTCACAGAATTCAGCTAGTTCATACAGGCTGCGCACAAATTACTCCACAGATTCTCCCACACGCTGATTACGGTTGTGAAAACAAGCTCTCTCATGAATCACATTTCTTTTGGGCACAAAGTGGGCACTGAGTTTATCCATAACTATATCAAAGTCAAATTCTTCCCCTTCTTGGAAAGTAAAAGCATTGAACACTGGCTCCACATCTTTCCCCATAGTTTATAAAAGAGAATTAACTTGTACATCACCACTCTCCTTATTCAGTTTGGAAGCAATCCTGAAGCGCTGACGCCATGTGGGCCAAGCTGCAGGCTGAGAGAAGTCAAAAGGCTCAGGTGGGGTAAACTTAGACATTGCAATCGATCAGGAACAGAAGCGCAGGCCAGAACTTCTGACACCATGTCATGAGATGCAGGACATATGCAGGACACAGCAATGATGGTACAACTCTATTTTATTGCAGAGCATAGCAATACACATCTAGTCAGGTTGATTGTACTAAACTAACTGCGACACAGACTACCGGACCTAAGCCCCGCCCCCAAACTAGTGACATCACATCCTGCTCTCATCACACCTCTCAATCTAAAAGATTGCATTTTGTGAGTTCTGAGTCAGAAAGTTTTCAATCTTATTAAGAAAAATTGGCCTTTACTTGAGGAAGCTTGTCCCGAAATAGAGACGTTTCAAACTATACCTAGAGCGGCATATCGTAGGGGCAATACTATAGGCAAAAGATTGGTACAGGCCATGCCCCGCCAAGATACTCAGTTAACAACTAGACAAAAATTCTTTGGTACACCTAGGAATGGCACCTTTCCATGTCTGAGCTGTGCCCAATGTAGCAGTGTGATTAAAGGGGGCATTGTTTCACACCCATATACTGGCAAAAAATAAATGGTCAAAGGATATTATACATGTAATTTGACCTATGTGGTCTATGCGTTAAAGTGCCCGTGTGGGCTATTATATGTAGGTGAGACAACCCAGAGGATCAAGGACCAGATATATGCCAGCATAAATCCACTATTATAAATGATAAAACTGCCCACCTTCCAGTTCCTGCTCATTTTATAGAAAAAGGCCATCAGGCCAGCCAAGTTAGATTAGGTTACAGACCATGCCCCCAGATGTATAAGAGGGGGCAATAGGGCCAAGGACCTCCTGCATAGGGAGGCTAGGTGGATCTGGAGATTGGAAACAATGTACCCTAAGGGACTCAATAGGGAGTTTCACCTGCTTCCTTTCATCTAAATATTATATATTATACACTTGCTTTTGTAATGTCCAATATAACTGATTTGCTATTTAATATGAACGCAATAAGAATGTATAATAGATACTGATTTGGGGCATTTTTGTGGCAATTTGCTGCTTTTGTTTTTAATGAGGTGAGTCTTTTCACATAGGGAGTGTAGGGTTAAACTTGTTTGGCTATTGTGTTTAGATGAGGTCAGAGGTGATCTCATTTCCTGTTACCCCCTCCCCTTGATTTGTGATTGGTCCCTCAGGATCAAGCATTCTCTATAAATGTTGTTTGTTATTCACTTGTTGTTAGCTTGATAAAGGGACAGGAGCCCCGAAATGTTGCTCACTGTATTAAAAAGGTATCTGTTACCTATCTTGTGTGCTACCTGTGTGTTCTACTATTTATATTACATCTTGGACCCATGTAAGGGGGGCCCTTCAGGTGTGCACCAGAACTTTTTTCTTGCATTATATATGGATATTGAAGTGAAGTGCTTATTCCTTTGTGTGTTATATAAGGAGCAAAGTTATAGTAATCTAAGGTAAACTTAGAAGTAACCCATTGTAACAACCTTCCTCTCTCTATAGGGTTAATCCTTTTTGCCTCCTTTTCGAATCACTTATCCTTTATAAGGAACGCCCTTTCCTAATACCTTTGCTTGGTATTAAGGATCTCACCTGGTTACTAGCCTTACTGCTCCTTGTTAAGGAACATATACTCTTACTAACTTCAAGTCTATTCCTGAGCTTCTCTCTCCAACTTATTCAGGCAGCACTTCCAGCTGAATCATTTACCTCCGGACTTCGTTCTGGACATCTCTCACTCAGACTCCATAACTCTGCTCCGGAGCAACAACTGACAGGCGGGTGACGTCACCGACGGCCGCTCCGATCACCTCCGCACACGCCACGCTACAGATCTTGTCTCTGGCTTCCTTCCGCTGCTTCAACAGCTCTGCAAGGCAAATACCTCTCTCACCGGCCTCACTTAATCCGTTCACATATCCTTTGACCACGCTTGGTAAGCGAACCTTTCTCCATATTAACTCAGAATTCAAACACATTATTTGATTGCATTTATCTGTCATCTATTTGCTTAATAATTGTGAAAGTTTATTCTACCATTGCTCAACTTGTAATACATGAACCGGCTAGACGTTAACTACAGCATATCTCAGTCACATATGCTGTGTTAACTGTTAAATAAATAAAACATCCTGAATTAATTCATAATAACATCAGTCATTGTTCTTATGAGACATTTGGGATAACACATTTAATCTTGATAGAGAATGCTGAGATATTTGAATTTTAAAGAATGAATCTAAGGAAGAATGTTTGAATTGTTACAGAATACCAAGCCCTAAAAACAAGATAAAGTGTGATGGATCCTGTGGAACTCTCAAACTATGTGGTTACTTTAGGCCAAAAGGTTGATCAACTAAATCAGGGCCTTAGAGATCTACAGATAGAAAATCAGACTCTTAAAAATATCATCAAAGAAGGCCTAACTCCAGCACACCAACACACTGATTCTCCCCCAGAACCACCTGTAAGTCCACCAGACAAATTTAGTGGAGACAGGAAACAATTCAGACAATTTATCAATGCTTGCACATTATTTTTCACTTTAAAACCTAAAACCTTTACTAATGATAAAAACAGAATTTATGCTTACCTGATAAATTACTTTCTCCAACGGTGTGTCCGGTCCACGGCGTCATCCTTACTTGTGGGATATTCTCTTCCCCAACAGGAAATGGCAAAGTGTCCCAGCAAAGCTGGTCACATGATCCCTCCTAGGCTCCGCCCACCCCAGTCATTCGACCGACGGACAGTAGGAAATATATATAGGAGAAACCATATGATACCGTGGTGACTGTAGTTAGAGAAAATAATTCATCAGACCTGATTAAAAAACCAGGGCGGGCCGTGGACCGGACACACCGTTGGAGAAAGTAATTTATCAGGTAAGCATAAATTCTGTTTTCTCCAACATTGGTGTGTCCGGTCCACGGCGTCATCCTTACTTGTGGGAACCAATACCAAAGCTTTAGGACACGGATGAAGGGAGGGAGCAAATCAGGTCACCTAAATGGAAGGCACCACGGCTTGCAAAACCTTTCTCCCAAAAATAGCCTCCGAAGAAGCAAAAGTATCAAATTTGTAAAATTTGGCAAAAGTGTGCAGTGAAGACCAAGTCGCTGCCTTACATATCTGGTCAACAGAAGCCTCGTTCTTGAAGGCCCATGTGGAAGCCACAGCCCTAGTGGAGTGAGCTGTGATTCTTTCAGGAGGCTGCCGTCCGGCAGTCTCATAAGCCAATCGGATAATGCTTTTAAGCCAAAAGGAAAGAGAGGTAGAAGTCGCTTTTTGACCTCTCCTTTTACCAGAATAAACAACAAACAAGGAAGATGTTTGTCTGAAATCTTTAGTAGCCTCTAAATAGAATTTTAGAGCACGGACTACGTCCAAATTGTGTAACAAACGTTCCTTCTTTGAAACTGGATTCGGACACAAAGAAGGTACAACTATCTCCTGGTTAATATTTTTGTTGGAAACAACTTTCGGAAGAAAACCAGGCTTAGTACGCAAAACCACCTTATCTGCATGGAACACCAGATAGGGCGGAGAACACTGCAGAGCAGATAACTCTGAAACTCTTCTAGCAGAAGAAATTGCAACCAAAAACAAAACTTTCCAAGATAATAACTTAATATCTACGGAATGTAAGGGTTCAAACGGAACCCCTTGAAGAACTGAAAGAACTAGATTTAGACTCCAGGGAGGAGTCAAAGGTCTGTAAACAGGCTTGATCCTAACCAGAGCCTGAACAAATGCTTGAACATCTGGCACAGCTGCCAGTCTTTTGTGAAGTAAAACAGATAAAGCAGAGATCTGTCCCTTCAGAGAACTTGCAGATAATCCTTTCTCCAAACCTTCTTGTAGAAAGGATAGAATCTTAGGAATTTTTATCTTGTTCCATGGGAATCCTTTAGATTCACACCAACAGATATATTTTTTCCATATTTTATGGTAAATTTTTCTAGTTACAGGCTTTCTAGCCTGAATCAGAGTATCTATTACAGAATCTGAAAACCCACGCTTTGATAAAATCAAGCGTTCAATCTCCAAGCCGTCAGTTGGAGGGAAACCAGATTCGGATGTTCGAATGGACCCTGAACAAGAAGGTCCTGTCTCAAAGGTAGCTTCCATGGTGGAGCCGATGACATATTCACCAGGTCTGCATACCAAGTCCTGTGTGGCCACGCAGGAGCTATCAAGATCACCGAGGCCCTCTCCTGATTGATCCTGGCTACCAGCCTGGGGATGAGAGGAAACGGTGGGAATACATAAGCTAGGTTGAAGGTCCAAGGTGCTACTAGTGCATCTACTAGTGTCGCCTTGGGATCCCTGGATCTGGACCCGTAGCAAGGAACCTTGAAGTTCTGACGAGACGCCATCAGATCCATGTCTGGAATGCCCCATAATTGAGTTATTTGGGCAAAGATTTCCGGATGGAGTTCCCACTCCCCCGGATGGAATGTCTGACGAC
This sequence comes from Bombina bombina, assembly GCF_027579735.1. Classification (NCBI taxonomy): domain Eukaryota; kingdom Metazoa; phylum Chordata; class Amphibia; order Anura; family Bombinatoridae; genus Bombina; species Bombina bombina. The sequence continues at coordinate 73,647,519 of NC_069500.1, read as the reverse complement.
TCAGAAAATCCGCTTCCCAATTTTCCACTCCTGGGATGTGGATCGCAGACAAGTGGCAGGAGTGATCCTCCGCCCATTGAATTATCTTGGTCACTTCTTTCATCGCCAGGGAAGTCCTTGTTCCCCCCTGATGATTGATATATGCAACGGTCGTCATGTTGTCTGACTGAAACCTTATGAATTTGGCCTTTGCTAGTTGAGGCCAAGCTCTGAGAGCATTGAATATCGCTCTCAGTTCCAGAATGTTTATCGGGAGAAGAGACTCTTCCCGAGACCATAGACCCTGAGCTTTCAGGGATTCCCAGACCGCGCCCCAGCCCACGTCGTGACAATGACCCACTCTGGTCTGCGGAAGCTCATTCCCTGTGACAGATTGTCCAGGGTCAGCCACCAACGGAGTGAATCTCTGGTCTTTTGATCTACTTGAATCGTCGGAGACAAGTCTGTATAATCCCCATTCCACTGTCTGAGCATGCACAGTTGTAATGGTCTTAGATGAATTCGTGCAAAAGGAACTATGTCCATTGTTGCAACCATCAATCCTATTACTTCCATGCACTGCGCTATGGAAGGACGAGGAACAGAATGAAGTACTTGACAAGAGCTTAGAAGTTTTGATTTTCTGACCTCTGTCAGAAAAATCCTCATTTCTAAGGAATCTATTATTGTTCCCAAGAAGGGAACTCTTGTTGACGGGGACAGAGAACTTTTTTCTTTGTTCACCTTCCATCCGTGAGATCTGAGAAAGGCTAGGACGATGTCCATATGAGCCTTTGCTTTTGACAGGGACGACGCTTGAATCAGGATGTCGTCCAAGTAAGGTAATACTGCAATGCCCCTTGGTCTTAGAACCGCTAGAAGGGACCCTAGTACCTTTGTGAAAATCCTTGGAGCAGTGGCTAATCCAAATGGAAGTGCCACAAACTAGTAATGCTTGTCCAGAAAAGCGAACCTTAGGAACTGATGATGTTCCTTGTGGATAGGAATATGTAGGTACGCATCCTTTAAATCCACGGTAGTCATAAATTGATTTTCCTGGATAGTAGGTAGGATCGTTCGAATAGTTTCCATTTTGAACGATGGTACCCTGAGAAATTTGTTTAGGATCTTTAGATCCAAAATTGGTCTGAATGTTCCCTCTTTTTTGGGAACTATGAACAGATTGGAATAAAATCCCATTCCTTGTTCTCTTATTGGAACTGGATGTATCACTCCCATCTTTAACAGGTCTTCTACACAATGTAAGAATGCCTGTCTCTTTATTTGGTTTGAAGATAATTGAGACCTGTGGAACCTTCCCCTTGGGGTAGTTCCTTGAATTCCAGGAGATAACCTTGAGAAACTATTTCTAGCGCCCAAGGATCCTGAACATCTGTTGCCCAAGCAAAGAGAGAAAGTCTGCCCCCCACTAGATCCGGTCCCGGATCGGGGGCTATCCCTTCATGCTGTTTTGGTAGCAGTGGTAGGCTTCTTGGCCTGCTTACCCTTGTTCCAGCCTTGCATTGGTTTCCAGGCTGGTTTGGGTTGTGAAGTATTACCCTCTTGCTTAGAGGATACAGAATTAGAGACTGGTCCGTTTCTGCGAAAGGGACTAAAATTAGGCTTATTATTAGCCTTAAAAGACCTATCCTGTGGGAGGGCGTGGCCCTTTCCCCCAGTGACGTCTGAAATAATCTCTTTCAAATCAGGTCCAAATAATGTTTTACCTTTGAAAGGAATGTTAAGCAATTTTGTCTTGGAAGACACATCCGCTGACCAAGACTTTAGCCAAAGCACTCTGCGCGCCACGACAGCAAACCCTGAATTTTTCGCCGCTAATCTAGCTAATTGCAAAGCGGCATCTAAAACAAAAGAGTTAGCCAATTTAAGTGCTTGAACTCTGTCCATAACCTCCTCATACGAAGATTCTTTACTGAGCGATTTTTCTAGTTCCTCGAACCAGAAACACGCTGCCGTAGTGACAGGAACAATGCATGAAATTGGTTGTAGAAGGTAACCTTGTTGTACAAAAATCTTTTTAAGCAAACCCTCTAATTTCTTATCCATAGGATCTTTGAAAGCACAACTATCTTCGATAGGAATAGTAGTGCGTTTGTTTAGAGTAGAAACCGCCCCCTCGACCTTGGGGACTGTCTGCCATAAGTCCTTTCTGGGGTCGACTATAGGAAATAATTTCTTAAATATAGGAGGGGAACAAAAGGTATGCCGGGCTTTTCCCACTCTTTATTTACTATGTCCGCCACCCACTTGGGTATAGGAAAAGCGTCGGGGGGCATCGGAACCTCTAGGAACTTGTCCATCTTACATAATTTCTCTGGAATGACCAAATTGTCACAATCATCCAGAGTAGATAACACCTCCTTAAGCAGTGCGCGGAGATGTTCTAATTTAAATTTAAATGTCACAACATCAGGTTCAGCTTGATGAGAAATTTTTCCTGAATCTGAAATTTCTCCATCAGACAAAACCTCCCTCATGGCCCCTTGAGATTGGTGTGAGGGTATGTCAGAACAGTTATCATCAGCGTCCTCTTGCTCTTCAGTGTTTAAAACAGAGCAATCGCGCTTTCTCTGATAAGTAGGCATTTTGGATAAAAGATTTGCTATGGAGTTATCCATTACAGCCGTTAATTGTTGCATGGTAATAAGTATTGGCGCACTAGATGTACTAGGGGCCTCCTGTGTGGGCATAACTGGTGTAGACACAGTAGGGGATGATGTAGTATCATGTTTACTCCCCTCATTTAAGGAATCATCTTGGGCAATATCATTATCTGTTGCATTACTGTCCTTACTTTGTTTGGACACTATGGCACAATTATCACATAAATTTAAATGGGGAGACACATTGGCTTTCATACATATAGAACATAGCTTATCTGATGGTACAGACATGTTAAACAGGCTTAAACTTGTCAACAAAGCACAAAAAACGTTTTAAAATAAAACCGTTACTGTCACTTTAAATTTCAAACTGAAAACACTTTATTACTGAATATGTGAAAAAGTATGAAGGAATTGTTCAAAATTCACCAAAATTTCACCAAAGCATTAAAAGTATTGCACACCAAATTTCAGAGCTTTAACCCTTAAATTAACGGAACCGGAGCCGTTTTTACATTTAACCCCTATACAGTCCCAGAATGAGGCTCTGTCTATAACTAGAAAGGCCCCCATCTGAAAAAGGTGTCCAACACAGTGCCTGCCGTTTTTCTAAACGTTCCCCAAGATTATAATACCAATAATTAGTTAGAATCTGCATAATATGCCTAGTAAAGCAATTGTTTTAGCCCAGAAAAATGTCTACCAGTTTTTAAGCCCTTTTTGAAGCCCTTTATTCTTTTATGTTTAACTATGAAAATGGCTTACCGGTCCCCATGAGGGGAAATGACAGCCTTCCAGCATTACATGGTCTTGTTAGAAATATGGCTAGTCATACCTTAAGCAGAAAAGACTGCTAACTGTTTCCCCCAACTGAAGTTACTTCATCTCAACAGTCCTGTGTGGAAACAGCAATCGATTTTAGTTACTGTCTGCTAAAATCATCTTCCTCTTACAAACAGAAATCTTCATCCTTTTCTGTTTCAGAGTAAATAGTACATACCAGCACTATTTTAAAATAACAAACACTTGATAGAAGAATAAAACTACATTTAAACACCAAAAAACTCTTAACCATCTCCGTGGAGATGTTGCCTGTGCAACGGCAAAGAGAATGACTGGGGTGGGCGGAGCCTAGGAGGGATCATGTGACCAGCTTTGCTGGGACTCTTTGCCATTTCCTGTTGGGGAAGAGAATATCCCACAAGTAAGGATGACGCCGTGGACCGGACACACCAATGTTGGAGAAATTAAGGTTTTAACAATGATATCTTATTTAAGAGGCGAACCCCGTGTCTGGGCAGATTCACTCTATGAACAAAATAATCCAATAATTAATTCTCTGGATAATTTTCTTAGCTCATTATCCTCCCTTTATGAAGATCCACACAGACAGAGTACTGCTGAACATAAACTCAGAGGTTTAAAACAGAATAAAAGGGCTGTGGAGGATTATATCTCAGAGTTTAAAATATGGCAATTAGACTCTGGATGGAATCAGGTTTCCTTAAAGAGTCAATTTAGATTGGGTTTATCAGAACCTATTAAAGACGAATTTGCCAGATTAGATTTACCAGATGACTTAGAAGGTTTAATGCAGTTAAGTATAAAGATAGATCACAGACTTAGAGAGAGGAAACAGGAAAAGTTTTCCCATGACACCAATATCAGATATCATGATTCAAGAGCATCACTGCAGAATACAAAGGATACAGAGGAACCCATGGATATAGGGACCATCAAAGGACCTTTAACTTCAGATGAAAAGATCAGACGTAGACTCAATCATTTATGCCTGTATTGTGCTTCAAAGGATCATGATGTCTCTAATTGCCCAGTACTTAAAAGAGTTAAAAGGGGTAAGAAAACAGACACTGAGTTAACCCTGAAATTAACTAACACTCAGGTAACAAACTGTCTTATTCCCGTCTCTTTACAGTGGGACCACCACCGCCTGTGCTCTGATTCTGCACTTGTATTGTTGAATTGTTGTATTGTTGAATAAAATTCCACTTGTTAAAAAGCAAAAGCCTGTATTAGTGCGTCTCATTGACGGTAAACAACTAGAATCCGGGCCTATTACACACCAAACAGTACCTATTAAGGTTATATCACAAAACAACCATCATGAATATATTACATTTGATGTGTTGTCATCACCCATATTCTCACTCGTATTGGGGTTACAATGGTTAAAATTACATCAACCAACAATAATTTTGGAATCTAATAACATACAATTTACTTCTAGCTACTGTAAGACCACCTTTTTACCACATATACCCTTACTTACAATCACTGAAACTAAAATTCCGAAACAGTATACAGATTTCGAATTAGTATTTTGTAAAAAAGAGGCTGAATCACTACCACCCCACCGGCCATATGATTGCCCAGTTGATTTAATTCCTGGATCTGACATACCATATGGGCACATATTCCCATTATCAGAATCCGAATTGTCACATTTAAAAACATACATCAATGAGAATCTCCAAAAAGGATTCATAAGACCTTCAACCTCTCCGGCAGGAGCAGGTATCTTTTTCGTTAGAAACAAAGACCATTCTCTACGTCCAATTGTGGACTACAGGGAATTAAATAAGAGAACTATAAAAAATCGCTACCCTCTTCCCTTAATTCCCGAATTAATTGAGAGGTTGAGAGGTGCAACTGTATTTACAAAACTTGACCTAAGGGGGTAGTATAACCTCATAAGAATTAGACCAGGTGATGAATGGCTCACTGCCTTCAGAACCCGATATGGGTTATACGAATACACCGTTATGCCCTTTGGGCTTTGTAATGCCCCTGCCACATTTCAAAGATACATAAATGACATTTTCAGGGATTTACTTGACACCTCCATGGTCATATATCTGGATGATATCCTGATCTATTCATCTAACATTGAAGAACATGTAAGACAAGTCAGAACTGTACTCTCCAGGTTACAAGCACATCAATTGTATGTGAAATTAGAGAAATGTATTTTTCACTCTCAGGATATCACATTTTTGGGTTATCATATCACACCACAAGGTATTTCAATGCAAAATGACAAGGTATCTACCATACAAAATTGGCCTACTCCTAAAACAAAAAAAGACATTCAGAAATTTCTTGGTTTTTCCAACTTTTACCGGAAATTCATAAGGAATTTTGCAGGCATAACAAAACCTTTAACTGACTTAACCAAAAATAATACTCCATTCTTATGGACACATTCAACAAATGAAGTATTCCAATATTTAAAGACTTGTTTTACAACTGCACCAATTTTGTCTTTTCCCAAATCCAATCTTCAGTATATTCTAGAAGTTGATGCATCTCATTATGCCATAGGAGCCATACTCTCACAGAGACCTTCACCTCAAGAACCCATTCACCCAATTGCGTTCTACTCAAGAGTTCTAACATCCTCAGAACTCAACTACCACATAGGGGAGAAGGAACTGCTCGCTATGAAATCAGCTTTAGAACATTGGAGGCACCTCCTAGAGGGTACTGACATTCCTATTCAAATATATACAGACCATAGAAACCTCCAATATCTTAAGACTCACCGAACATTAACTTCCAGACAAGTGAGGTGGAGTCTTTTCTTTTCAAGGTTTTCATATACCATAACCTATAGACCCGCCTCCAAAAACACGAAAGCTGACATCCTTTCGAGACTACCTGAAAAACCTAAACAACAAACTCCCTATGGGACTATATTACCAGAACACTGTTTCCAGGAGACTCTTGGTATAGCTTTCAATGAGGATTAGTTTTTTCAGGATAAACAACAAAGTGATATTACTATAAAAACGATAGGCTGTATGTACCTCCTTCATTGAGAATGAATATTCTCAAATCCATGCACGAGTCTTACCTCGCAGGTCACCCAGGTATAGGAAGGACTCTAGAATTAACAAAGAGGTCTTATTGGTGGCCACACATGGTTTCTGACATTCAAAAATATGTACAATCTTGTGAGATTTGTACTACCTGTAAAATTGAAAAAAACAAGCCAGTGGGTTATTTACTTTCACTACCTATACCTGACAAACCATGGACTCACATAGCTGCAGATTTTATCGTAGAACTACCTAAATCAAGTAACTATAACACAATTCTGGTGGTTGTTGATTTATTCACGAAACTTGCACATTTTATACCCTTTCACAAACTCCCAACATCATTGGAAACTGCAACTTTATTGATAGAACACGTCATCAAATTGCATGGGTTACCTTTATCCATAACTACGGATAGAGGTACTCAGTTTACTTCTCGTATGTGGAAAGAACTCTGTAAAGCACTGAATATCGAACAACGCTTAAGTACTGCCTACCATCCCCAGACGAATGGCCAGACGGAAAGGACGAACCAGTGGTTGGAAGAATATCTCAGGTGTTTTGTGACCCAAAACCAAGAAAATTGGTCATCACTGTTACCGCTGGCGGAATTCGCTCACAACAATGCATATCATACCACGATCAAGAGCACACCTTTCTTTGCGAATTATGGGTATCACCCAATCTTTCACGTTAATCCACAACATGACAGTCAATGCCCTGTTGTTAACGACACCACTAACAGCATTTCTGAAACCTTCTCTATTCTTGCTGAAAACATTAAGATTGCCCAAGACAGACAGAAGGTATACTACGACCTCAGAAGGGGTTCTTCGCCTAATTATATGATCGGAGACCTAGTATGGTTATCGACCAAAAATCTTCGTCTCAGTACACCAACTAAGAAACTGAATAGGTTCTACATTGGTCCATTTCCAATTAAAAAGATTGTAAATTCTAATGCAGTGACATTGGACCTCCCTGTTAAATACAGGATACATCCCACCTTTCATGTCAATTTACTCAAACCATATAAGGAACTCAGGAATGCATCCTTGAGAACTAGTCCACAGGTACCTATTGTCCCTGACTGTGAGTTTGAAGTGGAGAAAGTACTTGACTCTAGGAAAGTTTCTGGTAGGTTACAATACCTCATCCATTGGAAGGGTTACTCATCCGATGAAGACTCTTGGGAGCCATCAGTTAATCTATCTGCCCCAAGGTTGGTGTCGCTATTTCATCGTCGGAATCCGGATCGGCCTCGTCCTTGAACCTCGGAGTGGTTCATTTTTGGGGGGCCCTCTGTAACAACCTTCCTCTCTCTATAGGGTTAATCCTTTTTGCCTCCTTTTCGAATCACTTATCCTTTATAAGGAACGCCCTTTCCTAATACCTTTGCTTGGTATTAAGGATCTCACCTGGTTACTAGCCTTACTGCTCCTTGTTAAGGAACATATACTCTTACTAACTTCAAGTCTATTCCTGAGCTTCTCTCTCCAACTTATTCAGGCAGCACTTCCAGCTGAATCATTTACCTCCGGACTTCGTTCTGGACATCTCTCACTCAGACTCCATAACTCTGCTCCGGAGCAACAACTGACAGGCGGGTGACGTCACCGACGGCCGCTCCGATCACCTCCGCACACGCCACGCTACAGATCTTGTCTCTGGCTTCCTTCCGCTGCTTCAACAGCTCTGCAAGGCAAATACCTCTCTCACCGGCCTCACTTAATCCGTTCACATATCCTTTGACTACGCTTGGTAAGCGAACCTTTCTCCATATTAACTCAGAATTCAAACACATTATTTGATTGCATTTATCTGTCATCTATTTGCTTAATAATTGTGAAAGTTTATTCTACCATTGCTCAACTTGTAATACATGAACCGGCTAGACGTTAACTACAGCATATCTCAGTCACATATGCTGTATTAACTGTTAACTAAATAAAACATCCTAAATTAATTCATAATAACATCAGTCATTGTTCTTATGAGACATTTGGGATAACACATTTAATCTTGATAGAGAATGCTGAGATATTTGAATTTTAAAGAATGAATCTAAGGAAGAATGTTTGAATTGTTACACCGATCTTATAAATACTTTTTGGAGAGTTAAAACCTGAATATACCACCCCGGCCGCAGGTGGCATTACATAATCTTCATGTCAAATACATACTACCCAAGAATGAAAAAATAGAGGAATGGGGTTAAATGACAGACCTGACGCTATCAGATAATTCTAATTAGCCTCTATTAAAATAATAAGTACCTCATAGGGGAATAGAATACTAACACCATTAGGAATACTTTAAATAATTGTTGAAATACAAATGGACTAAACATACTAGAACAGTTAACTATTAGTGATGTCGTGAACCTAAAAATTCTGGTTCGCGAACGGCGGACTCGAACTTCTGCAACTGTTCGCGAACCGGGCGAACCGCCATTGACTTCAATAGGCAGTCGAACTTTAAAACCCACAGGGACTCTTTCTGGCCACAATAGTGATGGAAAAGTTGTTTCAAGGGGACTAACACCTGGACTGTGGCATGCCGGAGGGGGATCCATGGCAAAACTCCCTTGGAAAATTACATAGTTGATGCAGAGTCTGTTTTTAAGCCATAAAGGGCATAAATCACCTAACATTCCTAAATTGTTTGGAATAACGTGCTTTAAAACATCAGGTATGATGTTGTATCGATCAGGTAGTGTAAGGGTTACACCCGCTTCACAGTGACAGACCAAACTCCCCGTTTAAAGGGACAGTCTACACCAGAATTTTTATTGTTTTAAAAGATAGATAATCCCTTTATTAGGACATTACTTGATGTCAATAAATTAATTCGGAAACTGACATTGAGAAAGTTCTACCATTCCCAGGAGGGAGGGAGTGATGAGAGCCACGTATCCATTCCCAGGAACAGGTCAGGAGGCTCGGTAGGCCTAGAGCCCGAAAATCAATTAAGTTTCCAGGAACTCTGTGACATTAGGTCCCTAGAGATACTAGGGGATGAGGCCAGTGGGGTCGGGAATATACAGGTTCCGTCCTTTAAGTGTAAGTCCTCGTTCTATCCTATCCAGAACAGGGGCCAATTCCTGGAGAAGTTCCAACAGAGGGTAGAGTCAGACCTTACAACATTGTATTATAAGTCAGAGAGAGGCAAACATAACAATATATCAGCATTACAGAGGAAGGCACTAGACAGCCTAGCCAGCAATGAAAACATAGTGGTAAGGGCTGCTGATAAGGGTGGCACCATAGTGGTGCTTAATGCCAGTACTTTCAGGGAGGAGGCCTACAGGCAACTAGGAAATATCGATGATTACAGTGCTCTGCCGGGTGATCCGACGGGGAGGTTCCAGCGGCGGTTGGCCTCCCTTGTGGACGATGGTGTGGAGCTAGGCTTTATTGATGCCAAGACACGAGACTATCTCTTAGTGTCCAATCCCACCATTCCTACGTTTAACCACCTACCTAAGGTCCACAAGTCCACTGAAAGCGTACAGGGGAGGCCAATCGTGAGTGGCATTGGATCCCTGCTGGAGCACCTGTCAGAGTGGCTGGATCATGTGTTGCAGCCATTGGTGAGTGCCCTATGGAGCTTTCTCTCAGACACAAAACATGTACTTAATCTTCTATCCAGAATAGCTTGGAGCAAACATTATGTCTGGTTGACAGCCGATGTGAAATCGCTCTATACCTCTATTCCACACAAAAAGGGGTTGCAGGCCATTCGTTTCTTTCTAGAGAAACAATATGGACCGGAATCAAACTTTGTTAATTTTGTGATAGAAGTTACCAACTTCCTTCTCAACCACAACTACTTTGAATTTGAGGGGGATTTCTTTCTCCAGAGGCGTGGGACTGCTATGGGGGCGAAATTTGCCCCCTCCTACGCCAACCTGTTCATGGGTTGGTGGGAGCTGTCCCACGTCTATGGAGATGGGAATCCTCACAAAGACAAGGTGGTTTGGTATGGTCGCTATATCGATGACCTCCTTTTCATATGGGGAGGTAGTGAAGCTGAACTACAGATATTCATAAAAAGTCTTGATGATGACTCTATGGGGCTTCACTTTACAAATGAAATACAATGTGACACCATTAATTTTCTAGATGTGACTCTCAGAGGTAGACAGGGTCACTTCATTAGCTCAGAGACCTACCGTAAACCCATTACGGGCAACTCACTGCTACATGCAGCTAGCTGCCACCCACCAGGAGTGTTTAAAGGAGTAGCGAAGGGTCAGTTCATTAGGCTGAAAAGGAACTGCAGCGATGCAGGGGTTTACGAGAAACAGGCCAATGAACTGACCTCACGCCTGAAAGAGAGGGGCTATAAGAGTTCTGTCATCACCAAAGCTAGGAATATTGTAAGAGGAATACCTAGGGAAAGACTCCTCAGACCAAAATCCTACACCCAGGAAAGGAAAGACAACAAAATTGTCTTTTTAACAGAGTATTCAAGACAATATAGAGAAATCTGCCAAATAGTGAGGCATAATTTTAATATGCTATCTGCAGATGACAAACTCCAACAGGTAGTTACAGAGGGCCTAAGGTACTCCTACAAGAAAAATAGAACAATAGGCAACCTTGTGGCACCCACAAGAATTAAAAAGACAGGACAACCTATCTCTTCATGGTTGAGCTGTAAAGGTACATTCCACTGCCACCATCGTACATGTGTGGCTTGTGAGAAGCTGGCCCCTGGTGACCGGTTCATCTCACTAATGACAGGTCAGAATTTCATGATAGATTCTTGCCTCAATTGTAGGTCTACATATGTGGTTTATTTGATCTCTTGTAGGGAGTGCTCCCTCCAATATGTAGGCCTCACGACAAGAGAAGCCAGAACCCGTATTAAGGAGCACCTTAGTGACATAAGGGCGGGGGTACTTACCACAGCATTGATTCAACATTTCGCGGGGACACACCAGAAAGACACTAGTTCCTTTTCTTGGACCATTATTGAGAGGGTGGCTCCCTGTAAGGGGGGAGTCGACAGGGTCCGCAGATTGGGGGAGAGGGAGGCCTTCTGGATTTTTAAACTCAGGACAAGAGTTCCAGGGGGCCTAAATTCGGAATATGACCTCATCAATTTTTGGTAGGGCCGACCCTCTCCCCCACCCGGTTCGCCCTGCACACATTAATTACATTAATTATATATAGTCTTTACTACGTTACCTTAGGAGCGTAGTAGCCTACTAACTTAGGACTCCCTAGTATAACCTATCAGGTCCTTGGGACTCCGGTTTGCCCTATGGACTTATTTCTCTAGTGTCAATGGGGCTCTCTCTAATAGTGAAGCCACCTATTGTCCGGTGTGGCATGGAATACATTTGTTAATGGTACCTATGTATTAGTAGACTCTGCAATAACTTTACTTCTGCTAAGGGTTAACTGTAATATTATTATTATTATTGTTATTGCTGTTGATATAGCTCAAGGTCCAGTATGTATACACAGAGCGTACTGATTATATCTCAGTAATAATAATGTTTATATTGGTTGCTAGTCTTTAGATGTAAACGACTGTTATCCCGTGCTTATATTATTTGTGCTTTCATTTCAGCCATTATGAAGCAGCGTCCCAGCACTACAGGTGTGTCCTGCTGGGTCCGGAGCTATCTGTTCTGCCCTCGGCTGTACTGAACACATTTCTTCTTCTATTTTGATCACTGAAATTGTTTTGTAATTATAGGATTAAAACTGTATATAATGCACGGGTACTGCCTATTATCTTCTATCATTTATTACTTATGTAGTATTTACTATTATTCCTATCTTGTTCCATGTGTATTCACAGTATGCTGTATTTAGTGTGTAACCCTGTGCGTCCCCAGGTGTCCTCAGCTACGTAACTAAACACCCATTGGAGGATTATTTGGGGGGAGTGTTCCCATCCACCAATGGGATGACTAGCTACTGTTTTTAAGTTCACCTCACTGTGTTTTAGCCAGGTAATGAGTAAGGCTGTAAGCTGAAACGCGTATACCTGTTTTCCTAAAAGCTAGTCTTATTGTTTTTGTCAGTATTTACCCCGGGGGTTTTTCTCCCCTCTCACGGTTTTGTATATTGTTTGACAAACGTGTTTGTTTTTCTTCACTCAGAGCGCCAATGCGCTATGTTTACTATCTGTAAATAAATTCTTTGTGCATAGATCTGCTGCTTGTGCTCCTTTTTCACTTTTGTTTGCACTTGCTTGGCCTTTAGTGTAGCACAGCAGCTAAGTATTGCACCATTATCCTGACCGCATCTTCACGCCCAACACCTGGGACGCTAACGAAAGGAGGAGTCACCCACCGCAGCCACCGGAGCTCACGCAGGAGCTGGATACCAATTGAACGAGACAATCCATACACAGTAAAGAAACCGGATATACTGCCGAAACGGACTGTCGCTCAGGTTCCAGTAGTACACAGGTATGAAGTGTGGACTCTTGGCGTTTATATGTACTAGTTATCTAGGGTGTTTGCACTTATAATCTTATACATGTGCATTCAGCGGAGGTATATGATTCTCACCGGTCCAAACTCGAGGTAGGGAAAACTCACAGGACCTGGTCACTTTCAACTATCAATACTCGATATTCTAACAATGCTTGTATTGCGTTTTGGGAGCTAGCTGATCAACATACTGCTCTCAGTTGATAGACATACGTTATCACTGTTACTCTCCACTTTAACTGACTTTCCCTTATTTGCTATTTTTTAATCCCTTTATTACCCATTTCCCAGTTTTGCATAACTAACACATTTATAATAATATACTTTTAACCTCTGTGATTATCTTGTATCTAAGCCTCTGCAAACTGCCCCTTTTTACAGTTCTTTTGACAGACTTGCAGTCTAGCCAATCAGTGCTTGCTCCCAGATAACTTCTCGTGGAGAGATTTTTTTTTTTCTCTGCTGTTGTGTGGTGGTTTTTGCTGTTTTTGTTGTGGATGCCATTGTATGTGGGGTCTGTATGTCTGAGGTATAAAAAGTGTTTGAAAAATCAGTATTGCGTACAAATACGAAGCCCCCTCAAATTAGCAATAAGTATGTAACCATACAGGTTAATGTGGTAATTGTGTTTTGTATGACATTTTGGCCCTGTGTGGCGCAAAGGACAAAGCGGGTGTGCTTTTGTGTTTCTTTTCTTGTTGTAATGTTGTACACTGCTGGCGATAAATAAAAAAAAGAATACCAAGAGAACAAAGCAAAATTGGTGATAAAAGTAAAATGGAAAATTGTTTAAAATTACATGCTCTATCTGAATCCTGAAAGTTTATTTTGGCCTAGAGTGTCCCTTTAACGCACCGCAAACAGTCCATTTGCACAACCGCAAACTCCCCATTTGCACAAGGTTGGATACCAAGCTAGCCATGTCCCGTTCCTTGTCCTCACTGATGTCATTAAAGGTCTCTTCCTCCTCAAAGCCACCTTCCTCCTCTGACTCCTCTTCTTCAGACTCCTCTCTCTGTGTTGTCTCTCTCTGCGTTATTATAAGGTGTGTTAAGTAGTACTATTCCTATCAGTTTAATCCCTGTGGTGTCCCCTATCAGGGGACGTGTATTTGGCATGGATTTTAGGAGCCGGGAGATGGAAAAAGATGCTTGGTCGGTCCTCCTACTTCAAATTTGGGGCACTGCGCGTGCAATCTACTGTGCCACCAGATAGGAGTGGTGTGTTAAGTATTACTATTCTTATCAGTTTAATCTCTGTTAAGTGCCTTTTTTTGGTTTCGTTTTTGAAGCCACAGTGCAGCACCAGAGGCCAGAAAAAATTGGCATGTACACATGCCTGAAAAATTAGGTATTGTTGCAGCCGCTGCTGTAGCAGCAGCCAGAAAAATTGATTTTTGTTTCCCAGGCAGAAAGTGCCCTAAAACATTGCGGCTTGAACCCTAGTTTGTGGCGGTTAAGTCACGCAACTCATCCGGCATTCGAAGATAAAATACAGCAGTGTGTGGACCATTTTTAGCCCAAGACAGCTCATCTCCTCAGGCCTTTTTTACTCAAATGTATCGCCCAATGTCAGTCCCTTCGGGATCCATCCCTCATTCATCTTAATAAAGGTGAGGTAATCTAGACTTTTTTTACCTAGGCGACTTCTCTTCTCAGTGACAATACCTCCTGCTGCACTGAAGGTCCTTTCTGACAGGACACTTGAAGCGGGGCAGGCCAGAAATTCTAGTGCAAATTGGGATAGCTCAGGCCACAGGTCAAGCCTGCACACCCAGTAGTCAAGGGGTTCATCGCTCCTCAGAGTGTCGATATCTGCAGTTAAGGCGAGGTAGTCTGCTACCTGTCGGTCGAGTCGTTCTCTGAGGGTGGACCCCGAAGGGCTGTGGCGATGCATAGGAGTTAAAAAGCTCGGCTTGTCCTCCATCAACAACACGACTGTGAAGCGTCCTGTCCTTGCCGGCGTGGTCGTGGGAGTCGGAGGATTACTTTCACCTCTTCCCCTGTTAGATTCCCGTTATGCTGTGACATCACCCTTATACGCTGTGTAAAGCATACTTTTTAATTTATTTTGGAACTGCTGCATCCTTTCCGAATTGTGGTAATTTGGTAACATTTCAGGCACTTTATGCTTATACCGGGGGTCTAGTAGCATGGATACCCAGTACAGTTCGTTCTCCTTCAGCTTTTTTATACGAGGGTCACTCAACAGGCACGACAGCATGAAAGAACCCATTTGCACAAGGTTGGATGCCGAGCTACTCATGTCCCGTTCCTCGTCCTCAGTGATCTCACTGAAGGTATGTTCTTCCCCCCAGCCACGTACAACACCACGGGTACCAGATAGGTGACAACGAGCACCCTGGGATGCCTGTTGTGGTTGGTCTTCCTCCTCCTCCTCAAAGCCACATTCCTCCTCTGACTCCTCTTCCTCACAATCCTCTTCCAGCGTTGCCGCTGGTCCAGCAAGCGATGCTGATAAGGCTGTTTCTGGTGGTGATGGTGACCACAACTCTTCCTTTTCCTCTTCACGCTCATCTACGGCCTGATCCAGCACTCTTCGCAGGGCACACTCCAGGAAGAAAACAAATGGTATTATGTCGCTGATGGTTCCTTCAGTGTGACTGACTAGGTTTATCACCTCCTCAAAAGGATGCATAAGCCTACAGGCATTGCGCATGAGCGCCCAGTAAAGTGGCAAAAAAATTCCCAGCTCCGCAGATGCTGTCCTAGCACCCCGTTCATAAAAATACTCGTTAACGGCTTTTTCTTGTTGGAGCAGGCGGTCGAACATTAGGAGTGTTGAATTCCAACGTGTCGGGCTGTCGCAAATCAAGTGCCTCACTGGCATGTTGTTTCGCCACTGGATATCGGAAAAGTGCGCCATGGCCGTGTATGAATGCCTGAAATGGCCACACACCTTCCTGGCCTGCTTCAGGATGTCCTGTAAGCCTGGGTACTTATGCACAAAGCGTTGTACGATCAGATTACACACATGTGCCATGCACGGCACATGTGTCAACTTGCCCAATTTCAATGCCGCCACCAAATTACTTCTGTTGTCAGAAACCACTTTGCCGATCTCCAGTTGGTGCGGAGTCAGCCACTGATCCACCTGTGCGTTCAGGGCGGACAGGAGTGCTGGTCCGGTGTGACTCTCTGATTTCAGGCAAGTCAACCCCAAGACGGCGTGACACTGCCGTATCCGGGATGTGGAATAGTACCTGCGGAGCTGGGGGGGTGCCGTTGATGTGGAGCAAGACGCAGCAGCAGAAGAGGACTCAGCCGAGGAGGTTATGGAAGAGGATGGAGTAGGAGGAGTAGAGGAGGTGGCAGCAGGCCTGCCTGCAAGTCGTGGCGGTGTCACTAACTCATCCTCTGCAGAGCCATGCATTCCATGCTTGGCAGCCGTCAGCAGGTTTACCCAATGCGCAGTGTAGGTGATATACCTGCCCTGACCATGCTTTGCAGACCAGCTATCAGTGGTCATATAGACCGTTGCGCCAACACTGTGTGCCAGACATGCCATTACTTGCTTTCGCGCAATCGAGTACAGGTTGGGGATTGTTTTTTGTGCAAAGAAATTTCGGCCGGTTACCTTCCACTGCTGTGTCCCAATAGCTACAAATTTTTTGAACGCCTCAGACTCCACCAGCTTGTATGGTAAAAGCTGGTGGGCTAAGAGTTCAGACAAGCCAGCTGTCAGACGCCGGGCAAGGGGGTGACTTTGGGACATTGGCTTCTTACACTCAAACATGTCCTTGACAGACACCTGATTGTGGGCAGATGAGCAGGAACTGCTCCGGAAGAGAGACCGAGTGGCGGATGGTTGAGAGGGGGCAAGGAGGACAGCAGTGGTTGACGTGGCTGAAGATGCTGGACTAGGAGGAGGATGGCGGCTTTGAGTTTGTGTTCTGCTTGTACTCATGTGTTCATCCTATCGGCGTTTGTGATGTGAGATCATGTGCCTTCGCAAAGCAGTTGTACCTAGGTGGGTGTTGGACTTCCCACGACTCAGTTTCTTTTGGCACAGGTTGCAAATGGCATCGCTATTGTCAGAGGCAGACACACAAAAAAATGCCACACTGCTGAGCTCTGCGATGATGGCATTCTGGTGGTGGCAACAGCATGCGTTGATTGGCGTGCTGTCTGGCTGACCCCGGGTGCCGATGCATGCTTTCTGACTGTGCCACTAGCTCCTTGCGACGACCTCCCCCTGCTTCCAACTCGTCTCCTCCTCCTCTCTGTCTCCCCATCTGAACTTTCCCCCTGTTCTTCTCTTCTAGCGGGCACCCACGTGACATCCACGGACGCATCATCATCAACCGCTTCACTTGTATCTGACAAATCAACAAAGGAAGCAGCAGCGGGTACAACATCATCATCATCACACCGTACGTCCATGTCTGTAATGCTGCCTGACTGAGACATATCACTGTTATCTAAATCCTCTGTCAATGATGGTTGCGCATCACTCATTTCTTCAAACTGATGTGTCAATAACTCCTCTGACAGATCAAGTGAAGCGGCTGTGGTGCTAGTGTTGGTGGTGGCGGCAGGCGGGCGAGTGGGCACTTGAGAGGTGCCCGAAGCTAAGCTGGAGGTGGATGGTGCGTCAAGGTTCCGAGCGGAAGCTGTAGAAGATTGGGTGTCCTGTGTTAGCCAGTCAACTAGGTCCTCCTCAGAACTTTTCACGTTCATGGTACGTGGCCTCTGAACACTGGTCATTATTGTAGGGTCAAAGGGAATCACAGCACCACGACCACGACGGCACCTGCGGGGTGGCCTGCCTCTGCCTGTCATTTTTTTTTAAATTTACACTTACACTACTATTAAACAAGATATGAGTGGTGGCACTGGGCAAGTGGACACAGTATATGCTGTGAGCCTGACACAAAAAAGCAGACTGATGTTTCACAGTCCAAAAAGTTTATTTTTTTTAAATGTACACTTACACTACTATTAAACAAGATATGAGTGGTGGCACTGGGCAAGTGGGTACAGTATACGCTGTGAGCCTGGCACACACACTGGCAAGCAGGCAACTGCAATTAGATTAAACAAGCAGACTGATGTTTCACAGTCAAAAAAGTTTTTTTTTTTTAAATTTACACTACTGTTACAACAGATATGAGTGGTGGCACTAGTTGGCAAGTGGGCCTGGCACACACGCTGTCAGACAGGCAACTGCAATTCGATTACACTAGCAGACTGATGTGTCACAATCAAAAAAGTTTTTTTTTTTAAATTTACACTACTGTTACAACAGATATAAGTGGTGGCACTAGTTGGCAAGTGGGCCTGGCACACACGTTGGCAGGCAGGCAACTGCAATTAGATTACACTAGCAGACTGATGTTTCACAGTCAAAAAAGTTTTTTGTAAAAAAATTACACTACTGTTACAACAGATATGAGTGGTGGCACTAGTTGGCAAGTGGGCCTGGCACACACGCTGGCAGGCAGGCAACTGCAATTAGATTACACTAGCAGACTGATGTTCTACAGTCAAAAAAGTTTTTTTTTTAAAAAAATTACACTACTGTTACAACAGATATGAGTGGTGGCACTAGTTGGCAAGTGGGACTGGCACACACACTGGCAGGCAGGCAACTGCAATTAGATTACACTAGCAGACTGATGTTTCACAGTCAAAAAGTTTTTTTTTTTTAAATTTACACTACTGTTACAACAGATATGAGTGGTGGCTATAGTGGGCAAGTGGGCCTGGCACACACGCTGGCAGGCAGGCAGGCAACTGCAATTAGATTACACTAGCAGACTGATGTTTCACAGTCAAAAAAGTTTTTTTTTTACAAAATTTACACTACTGTTACAACAGATATGAGTGGTGGCACTAGTTGGCAAGTGGGACTGGCACACACGCTGGCAGGCAGGCAACTGCCATTCGATTACACTAGCAGACTGATGCTTCACAGTCAAAAAAGTTTTTTTTTTTAAATTTACACTACTGTTACAACAGATATGAGTGGTGGCACTAGTTGGCAAGTGGGCCTGGCACACACGCTGGCAGGCAGGCAGGCAACTGCAATTAGATTACACTAGCAGACTGATGTTTCACAGTCAAAAAAGTTTTGTTTGTTTTTTAATTTACAATACTGTTACAACAGATATAAGTGGTGGCACTTAGCAAGTGGGACTGGCACACACGCTGGCAGGCAGGCAACTGCAATTTGATTACACTAGCAGACTGATGTTTCACAGTCAAAAAAGTTTAATTTTTACAAAATTTACACTACTGTTACAACAGATATAAGTGGTGGCACTTAGCAAGTGGGCCTGGCACACACGCTGGCAGGCAGGCAGGCAACTGCAATTAGATTACACTAGCAGACTGATGTTTCACAGTCAAAAAAGTTTTTGTTTTTTAAAATGTACACTACTGTTACAACATATATGAGTGGTGGCACTAGTTGGCAAGTGGGCCTGGCACACACACTGGCAGGCAACTGCAATTAGATTACACTAGCAGACTGATGTTTCACAGTCAAAAAAGTTTTTTTTTACAAAATGTACACTACTGTTACAACAGATATAAGTGGTGGCAGTAGTTGGCAAGTGGGACTGGCACACACGCTGGCAGGCAGGCAACTGCAATTCGATTACACTAGCAGACTGATGTTTCACAGTCAAAAAAGTTTTGTTTTTTTAAATGTACACTACTGTTACAACAGATATGAGTGGTGGCACTAGTTGGCAAGTGGGCCTGGCACACACGCTGGCAGGCAGGCAACTGCAATTAGATTACACTAGCAGACTGATGTTTCACAGTCAAAAAAGTTTTTTTTTTTTTAAACATTTACAATACTGTTACAACAGATATGAGTGGTGGCATTAGATTACACTAGCAGACTGATGTTTCACAGTCAAAAAAGTTTTTTTTTTTTTAAACATTTACAATACTGTTACAACAGATATGAGTGGTGGCACTAGTTGGCAAGTGGGACTGGCACACACGCTGGCAGGCAGGCAGGCAGGCAACTGCAATTAGATTACATAAAAAAAGATGTTCTAGCCCTAAAAAGGGCTTTTTGGGGTGCTGTCCTTACAGCAGAGATCAGATGAGTCCTTCAGGACTGTAGTGGACACTGAATACACTAGCCTAGCTATCAATTTCCCTATAAAATCAGCAGCAGCTACACTATCCCTCCTCTCACTAATAATGCAGGATCAGAATGAATCTAAAATGGCTGCTTTCCAGGAGCTGGGAGGGTCTGGGAGGGAGTGTCTGCTGCTGATTGGCTGAAATGTCTGCAGACTGTGAGATACAGGGTCAAAGTTTACTCAATGATGATGAATAGTGGGCGGATCGAACATTGCATATGTTCGCCCGCCGCAGCGAACGCGAACAAGCTATGTTCGCCGGGAACTATTCGCCGGTGAACTATTCGCAACATCACTATTAACTATATGACTTGAAAACTAGTAAATTAGAAGTCTTTAAGAATTATACTTATTCACCAAAACATTAATCAAAACAGAACTCATTATTTGGTCCCTTCTAGATTATAAAATGAGATTTTAATGTTGTAACTGTGTTCCAATCTGGCTCACTCATCTTGTTAAAATAGGAACAGCTCCCAAGCACTTCAGAAAGTTTCATTAATACCAACTTTACCAGTCGCTGTGTTAGTAGACTCCTGACCCCAAACAGAGACCGGGCCGCTAGCATCCCACCTTCTTAGTTGTGTTTCATCTAGTAATGGAGAGGGGCTCTCCGGAGCTTAGAAATAAGGTCTCTTTCTCACCTTCGCTCCAAGACCCACCACGTTATTCCTGGAAAGTATAGTGCAGTCTGTGAACCCCACTAACGGCATTGCAGAACCCAGATGTTGTTTGGGGGGATCACAGGTGCTTACTGGAACCACTCTACTGTACATATGCAAATGTCCTTTTTTATCAAAACAGTTTTGTTAGTTAAGCAGCATAAGTGTTAAGCTTGATACCATAAACACTTGACCTGTATGGGTTACTATGGAGGGTATGGGTATCAATAGGAACCATCTGTATTCTAATTTAAAGGAAACAATACTATTTAGTAAGTAAACTGCTGAACAAAATAGAGTATGAAACGTTGCCTCGGCTGCTGGCAACCTCTTTACATTAGGTGAATAAGTTGCAGTAATGAAAATAGTGCATGTGGCTTCCCTAACCCATTTAAAAAGTGGGAGTAACTATATCACGGCATCAAATTTTGATAGGCTTCAACAGGTGGTTGGAATGCAAAACATATGGAGTCTCAGTAGTATTGAAAGGGTCATCCAAAATGTCCTGGAATGGGTTGCTCGACCTAGGTAAATCCCTTTCGTCCTGTAACAGGGCAGCTCGGTCTGATCCACTCTTGTAAAGTAGAAGTTCAGTGTTATCATAAATGTCGCCCTCACAAGGACCTTGTAGCTTCTCTGGGTGCACTGGATAAGTGTTAGCTTGAAAAATCTTCTCAAATATATTTATAATTGCTTGCTCAAATTTTGAGAAATGTGTATCTAGCAGTTGCAGAAGTTCTTTCTCCCACAAGGTCGCCGCCATCTTGGATGTCATTAAAGAGGAGGATCTTGTCATAAACATGATATTAAATGTTGTGTACAAAGAAATCAGATGAGTAGCGTAGACTATTTTGTCTAGTTCAGTGCAAGCCAAAAGGCTCCATAACCCAGTTGCCTGGGGGGGGGCGGGGGTATTGCACGGCAGCTTAAAACCTGCAAACTGTTGAGCAGTTTTGTGGTTTGGCTAAACAGCATAGGCTAAGGATGCAATCCTAAAACACTTTCCCGGGTTCCTCTAGGACTATTTGTTAGAATACCAATGATATATTCACAGTTAAGAGGTGCAAACCTGATAAAACTATAAATATCTATAACGGGCCCAGGAGCTTCTCTAAGATGTGACCTGCCAGATCAGCTCTTCGCTCTGCCTCCCCGTTTCCTCTCTGTATATCTGTATTTACAATAGACTACAAGAATTATTATGAGTGCCACTAACCCATTAATTAAAGTTGTTTATACTTTCTTGTTTTCCTATGACGGGGTATGTGTCCAGATTTTGCACAATGTTATCTATGGGGCACACACAAACTAGCACTGTCTAGCTGTGAAAACTGTCAAAATGCACTGAGATGAGAGGTAGCCTTCACGGGCTTAGAAATTTGCAAATAAGCCTACCCAGGTTTAACTTTCAACAACGAATACCAAGAGAACAAAGCAAATTTGATGATAAAAGTAAAATGGAAAGTTGTTTAAAATGGCATGCCCTATCTTAATTATGGAAGTTTCATTTTGACTAGACTGTTCCTTACAGCTTGTGTTTGACCTGCAAATGGCCTCTTTGCACTCTGACCAGCTTGCACTCCAAGTACCAACAACATAGCTAGCAAATGTGTCGAAATTGTTCCCAGCCTCAGTAATATATAAAAACAGTTGCTGCATGTTTAACCCCTTATCAACCATGACTTACAGGGTTAAGGGGTTAAGAGGGTTGTGTTGCAAAATACACACAGTGCCCTATCTGGATGTTCTGGGGGCTGACTCGCAGCAACACCATTCAAGTGCCAAGTTCAACAGGACACCCCTACTCCTCAAAATTACCAACCTCTGTAATACATAAAGGAAGTTGTAGCTGTAGGTTTTTTTTATACTTTAAAAGAAACATTTATAGTTTCCTGTGTTACCATGGAAAATGCTGCTGCACAGGAAGTTGGCACATCAAAAACATTCACTCCTCCCATTTTGCCATCAACCTCTGGTAGCAGTAGCACAGTCTAACCCCTAGACATAAGCAAATATTCGTTATTCTGCATTATTTTAGTCTTTTTTTAGTTAGATTTATTAGTGATATTTGTGTGTTACACTAATAAATGGCCGAATGCTACTGCCTGCTGTCATATTCAACATTCTTTTGCTACAAAAATGACAAATAATGCATATTTGCCAATGTCTTCTAAAGCCCCAGCAGCCTAAGTTCCTATTTCTTGGCATTTTTAGCTGTGTATTTTATATCCAATTACAGACACTAAAGAAGATGTTTTCTACACCCTTATCATACCTGCAAGCATCACTACGAACTTTCATGTCTTACCAACATCCAATGTTTAGCCAGTTCCTGCCTCAGCCATAAAATATAGTTAAAGGGACAGTAAATGCATGAAATTCTGTATGTTCGGTTTAAAACATTCTTAAGTATTATTTTTAACAACATTTTTGTAACAGTTTTCATTTTAGCATGTTCATCAATAGGTTGTAATCTACCCCATAATCCTTTATTGTTACCAAGAGGTCTATTGTAAGTGGTGCTAGTTTGACTGTGATCCAAGTTAGCATGAAATAGTGCAGTCTTATTATAAAGTCATGTCTTAGAACCAACGTGCATAACCCAAGCCAGATTAAAAATCAACAGCTAATTGCTTTGCAAATTATTCCATGTCAATTTTTTAAAACCTGTGGACTCGTACTTTGCACCTACTTTTGTGCTATAATTAGGACATTACCTAAAAATAGAATGTTGCAGGTGTAAAATTGTATTAGATACAGTTTAAATATTAATGTAATGTACATGTATAAGCAAAATGCTAAAAAATGCAAACACACCCCTCTCAATTCTTTAACAAGTCACAGTTCTGAAGACAGGTCGAAGTTTTGCTGAGTTGATTTGTGTAAAGTTTAACCAACTTTGGATGACAGTCTGGGAATAGACCACTCTGTATAAATTAGGGGCAACCTCAGTGTCTAACATGTTTTGTGCTTGAAAACACACTTCATTAGATCCTTCATAAAGGTCATAATCATGCATGAAACAGATACTTTAGTTGTTTATTTTGAGTCCAACAAAATTTCTGGGATCCAACCAGGAATCACACATTCTGAGATTACAGATGCCACTAAATGGAAATCACAGAGAGGTAAAAGTGATGTATTTACCTCCACTGGTCAGAGAATTTAAGCTTGATTAATATATATGGGTTCATATTCCAGAAATAGAGTTTTCGTTGAAAACAGACAAATGATTTATGTTGTTATTCAGAAAGATGAGAAAGTTTTGTGTATCCTCCTATGCACTGTTTTTTTACCAGGTCCATAGGTCAGCACTGTATACAAGGAAGGAACTACTGTTGTGGTTAGTAAATTACATATTTAAAACACTTATGTTCTTACATTCAAAATAAAGTCCTTGCTTTGAGGTTATTTTCTGCTTATTACTGCAATAAGTTTGTACGCTATCTATTGTAGGCTGACTAGTGTCTCAGCAGCAACAAATGTTTTGGTAACTAAATTGTGCCATGTCTCAGAGTGGTTGGTTATTCTCATTTATTCTTAAATAATTTACCTGTCCTCACAATATTAATTAATCAATTTGTACCATGATGTACATTGATAATCGAAATGCAACATAAAACATAAAACACATTAAATATTAATAAAAATTAATAATTCATCAAAACACTGCCCAGTAACTTCCTAAAAAAAAAAAAAAGGTCACGACACAGTTTAAGCGTATATAATTAATCCATCAATCAACTCACTCCATGCACTATACAAGTGTTGAGTTTATTTTCCATTTGTTTATGATTAATTGATTTATACCTTTAATAATTAATTTCAGCACTGATGGCTACATCATCAAACACTAGCTACAGTACCGTCACCGTCAGATAACTTACTTGGTTGTCATGACAACTACACACTCACTTGGTTGTCATGACAACTACACACTCCTTATGCATACAGAGAGGTGTCAAAAGCAAAATATATGTAATAACCCTTAACAATATACAGAATAACTTCACTATTGTTTTTTGAGACTGCTCCTAATCATTATCTAAGATGACAGCATTCTTAAATGAAATACTGAATAAAGATAACAAGTGGTTAAATTAAATCCCTAAAACATCATTACCAGTATCATAAAAATGACATCTGGACCACATGAAGAGGTTTGATGCTAAGTAGGTACAATAAAACTATGTATGCTAGCCATATGCTTGAAGGGACATTAAAGGGGCATGCAATTTTAAGCAACTTTCTATTTCACTCCTATTATCAATTTTTCTTCGTTCTCTTGATATCTTTATTTGAAAAAGCAGGAATCTAAGCTAAGCAGCTGGCCCATTTTTGGTTCAGCACCCTGGATATCACTTGATGATTGGTGGCTACATTTAGCCACCAAACAGCAAGCGCTACCCAGGCGCTAAACCAAAAATGGGCCGGATCTTAAAGGGACAGTACACTGTAACATTGTTTTTATATTAATGTATTTTCAATTACGTACTTGTTATAGCAGCTGAAGAATATAAAACGTATGAGAAATTGCATTTTCAGGTTTATTTGTGTACATGGAGTAGCTGGTTTTGTGCTTCTAAACCACAGCCTATTACAATGGGTTAAGCTTCAGGTAATATCAGATCTCATTATGTTATCACTTTATGTACACAGACTTGCGTCCTTATCTTATATTTGTCTAGAAAACCAAAGCTCAATACTTAGAGAGAACAATGGAAAATTATCATTTTATTACTTAACTAGCATGCCCCCAATGAGAGTGTAATCTCTTCTGCTGACTGTGTTTACTTAGACTATTCAATAGAATATACTCCAGTATAGAAACTTTCAGTATAGGCTGGGATACTACAGGCTAAATCAGCTATTTCAAATGCCAAAATAGGGTTAAAGTAGCTACTTGTAAACGATTTAAAACACGCCAGCAGGTAAAATTAATAATTGGGAACAATTTAAAGGAGAGATTTTTTTGGGTGAACTGTCCCTTTAAGTTTACATTTCTGCTTTTCAAATAAAGATAGCAAGAGAACAAACAAAAATTGATAATAGGAGTAAATTAGAAAGTTGCTTAAAAATGCATGCTCTATCTGAATCACAAAAGAAAAAATGTGGGTTTAGTATCCTTTTAAGCACTAAATACATTTGCTGCACCTTGCTCTAATTATGGGTGTTGCCATGTTGGAACCTAGGGCGCGATACGATATACGGCGTAGTTTTCGGTGCAAGCGAGGGAACCCACGCCGCCCGTAATTTCACCTCGCACATCGGGGTATCCAGTATACGGCGCCGTCAGATGCTAAAGTAGCGTAAGTAGGACAAACTGGCGTTGTTCCGAAAAGTGCGCGAATACACATTTTAGTCGTGGCAAGTACTTACGCCAGTATTTTGTCCACGTAAAGTCTCAATAAAGTGTAGTTTTATGCAAATTAGGCTAACACTCGTAAAAATTACCCGCGACTCCATCTAAAAATGCGCAACGTAATTACGCTATTCAAAAGTCATATATAAACCCATGCGCAGCCGCCATTTTCTTCAGTGTGTTTGTATGGTTCGTTGAGCTACAGCACACTACAGTGAGTTTAGGATTAGTAAGAGTAGTGAGAGAGGCGCAGCATAATAGTTAGTTAAGTCGGATTTTTGTTTGGGTAAGCTTGTACATTTACTTACACTTATTTTAACATATTGCAAACATATTGCATACATACATATACAAAATAAACAACACTTTTTTTTTCTAACACCTCACACATTTTATTTAAATTTTACAGTGTAATAGGCTGAGTGTTTGGTTGTGATTGTGTGTGATTGAACTGGGAGTGAGTGTGAGTGTGTGAGTGTGTGTAGTGTGAGGATGTCAGGGAGAGGTAGGGCGGAGGGGAGGAGGGGAGCGGAGTTGCAGGGAGAGGAGTATTGTAGCGGACAGGAGGAGCAGCGGGGTCCCCGTCAGGGAGTAAGTGGAGTGGGGAGAGGGAGAGCTAGAAGGGATGATGGGAGGGGAGATGCCCAGAGACCAGGCACACTTAGAAGAGGGACAGAGGGTGCACGTGGGGACAGAAGGGGGGAGGAGGGAGAGGATAGGGAGGAACCCACACCAGGGACATCCCAGGGAGCAAGCCAGGTGGCCACAGAGGATGAGCGCATGAGATGCCCAAACTTCTCATTCGATGAGAATGTTGCGCTAGTCCAGGCCATCATGGACAACCACAGTGCCCTCTTTGGCCAGGAGAAGGGCAAAGGCGTTGCCCAAAGGCGTAAGGCAACATGGTTGGCAGTAGAGGATGCTGTAAAGACTGTGGCCCCGCAGAGGAGGACTGTCGAGGGACTTAAAAAAAGGTGGAACGATTGTAAAAGGTGGGTGAAAGAGAAGATGGGGCAGGAAGCCATGCACCAGAGGGGAACAGGTGGTGGTCCACCCCTGGAAACCGAATACAACACCTGGCAGAAGATGATACGCAGCTGCCTGAGTATCACAGCAGTCCATGGACTTCCAGGGGCTCGTGACTCAGGGGCTGCAACCACAGCACCTCATGCTGGTGAGTAACATCCCACACACCAGTATTATATGCATTTGAGATATAACATCCTTTAATGTCACACATTCATGTACACAATGAGGAGCATGGTATTTGGCCTACTAACAAAAACATCTACAATTATATTTCACATTAATGCTACTTATCACAATGCAATTCATGATATGAGGTGGAATAGTGCAATACTAACATGTCTCAGAGTAACACAGGCCACAAGCCACATGTTGAGTTTTCAGTAAATGGAGACTATAGCCATCACAATATTTTTAGCTCAGAAAGCAGGTTCTGTGCCTACATCAGGCTAAAGTAAATTGTGTGACCATAGTGTCACTTAAAGAACACATTTTCTCCATCACTGATATGTACACATAACTATTGTATGAAACACATACCTGTATACTGTGCAGATTAAAATCCCTCATATCACAAATCACATTGTGCACATGCATGTTATACAGTTTGACATGAGTATTGTCCCTAGCATGTATCAATGTACATTGTATGCCCACATGGACATATTTATGACTGTACTAATCCCTATCATCATTTGACTCCTCCACAGAACCTCCTGTCACCAGGCTGCAAACAGGCATGCCGCCACCTCACCACCACCACCAGTCACAGGCATGCAGCCACCTCCACCACCAGTCACAGCCATGCAGCCACCTCCAC
Source organism: Bombina bombina (assembly GCF_027579735.1). Taxonomy (NCBI): domain Eukaryota; kingdom Metazoa; phylum Chordata; class Amphibia; order Anura; family Bombinatoridae; genus Bombina; species Bombina bombina. The sequence continues at coordinate 73,619,627 of NC_069500.1, read as the reverse complement.
CACCAGTCTTCAGGCAGCAACATGGACAGTATGCTCCCAGGCATGAGCAGGGTTGGATTGCCTCAGTTGAGGAACCAGAAGTGATGCCACCACCATTGGCATACGACCCCTGGCAAGATACCTGGCCTGAGGAATATTCTTTTGGCTTTGAGGGGGAGCCAAGTCTGCCACGAAGGGTCCATGACTTTACCCCCCCCCAACACAATATCAGGCCAGTCATGGCTTTTACACACAGGGGATTGCGCAAGAAATGCAAACTGGACAGGCTGAGTGGTCACACACTAGTCGTCAATGGGACTACCAATCCAGCCTGAGAGCTCCACCATCCTCTTCTCTTGGGAGAGCTCCACCATCCTCTTCCCTTGGGAGAGCTCCACCATCCTCTTCCCTCGGGAGAGCTCCACCATCCTCAGATGAGCATATAGCTGAAGTTGTCCCTGAAGCACCAGCAGCTGAAGATGTCCCTGAAGCACCAGCAGCTGAAGTTGTCCCTGATGCACCAGCAGCTGAAGTTGTCTCTGATGCACCAGCAGCTGAAGTTGTCCCTGATGCACCAGCAGCTGAAGTTGTACATGATGCACCAGCAGCTGAAGTTGTCCATGATGCACCAGCAGATAGAGCTGAACCTGCACCTAGAATCACTGCTGCTCAAGAGCCTGTAGATCCACTGTATTCCCCCCTGGGCGAGGAATACATTTCACTACAGAGGAGGCTCATAACAAGCTGCGAGAGCAGACAAAAAGGCCAACACAGGTTTCACAGGAGCCAACAGAGGTTACTCCAGCGTACCATAGAGCTGCAGAGGGACATGGAAGCATCATTAAATGGTATAGTACAAAACCAGTCGCAGATGATGAGAGTTATTTCTGATATGCAGATGCAGATTGACAACAGATGGCGGGAACAAAACCAACTCTTGGGTGTGTTGGTTGAGCACTTTACACACCAGCAGGACACTGCCTCCAGCCTATCATCTGTGGCCAGCACACCAGCAGAAACAGAACAATCCTCTCAAACCAGGAGAACAAGGAAATCCACTACAGCCACCTCAGCTCCCTCATACAAGAAGCTAAAAAAGAAATAAATATTCTTATAGTTTACCATAAATCTTGTCCTCTGTTATTTACCATATATTTGTCATCCACATCCATGTGAGGTGTGTTTTAGTACAGTAATATTGTTAAAACATATAATAAGACCTGTTTGGAAATGGCCCAAAAAAGGTCATATTATCATGTTTATGACATATTCATGTTCTATAAACCACATCACATAGTTGTGTATGAAGGGTACATATAGCAATATTCACTTATAAGATGTAAATCAAGGTTTCTCACATCCAATATAAATTGACACATGGGTATATCTAAATAATAATGTATTTACAGAAGGTGTGAACATAAGGTATAAACATACATTTTCATTCTTATTAATGATAGTCAATAAATCATAGTGACCTAAACATGAATTAAACAAATGTGAAATTTACAGTAATTAGGGTGGTTAAGGGAAGGGGGGTGGGATGTAGTAGTTTCACTTACATGCAGTGGAAATCCGCAGTATGTAATTCTGCAAGACATGATATATACACATGCAATGGTTGATGAGGTACAGTCAAACATCATAATACATGTGAAAGTTACGGTTTACTGTACTTATGAACAAGTAACTTACATGTGAAGTATTCGCGGATCACAAAGTCCCTCACTTCATTCCCCCTCAGTGTCCCCCTGTCCACATCCTCAGGTACAGGATCCAGCTGCTGTTCTTCTGGTTCCATGTCCCCCAATATACGTGTGTCCACAGCAATGTTGTGTAGAATACAACATGCATTGACAATGGAACACACTTTGTTGGGGTTATACTGTAAAGCTCCACCTGTCAAATCCAGACACCTGAATCTGGTTTTGAGCAGGCCAAAGCTCCTTTCGATGACATTTCGGGTCCGTATGTGGGCCTCCTGGTACCTGAGTTGTGGCTCTGTAAGAGGGTGCACCAAGGGGGTTAACAGCCATGGTCTGCAGCCGTACCCCTCAGTGTCCCCCTGTCCACATCCTCAGGTACAGGAACCAGCTGCTGTTCTTCTGGTTCCATGTCCCCCAATATATGTGTGTCCACAGAAATGTTGTGTAGAATACAACATGCATTGACAATGGAACACACTTTGTTGGGGTTATACTGTAAAGCTCCACCTGTCAAATCCAGACACCTGAATCTGGTTTTGAGCAGGCCAAAGCTCCTTTTGATGACATTTCGGGTCCGTATGTGGGCCTCCTTGTACCTGAGTTGTGGCTCTCTAATGGGGGGTGCCAAGGGGGTTAACAGCCATGGTCCGCTTCATATCGGATCGGGCCCCTAGGTTTTACTGCAGGGGCCCGATCCGATATGCAGCGTCCCCCGCAAAAGCCGGCGACGCCAAATTTTGCGCTGGTTTGGTATCACATATACGGCGTAGCATACAACTTACGCACGTATATTTCTGCCTTTGCCCGTATTATTTTTACCCATAGACTGACATACAAAACACGCGCAGTTTGGTATCCAATATACTTCGTAAGGACTTACGCGCGTAGAATTCAGAAAATCTACTCCATTCTCATCTTGCCACAAATTGCAGGAGCAGGAACCCTTGCACTGACTAAAAAACCAACGTAACTTTCTGAAGGCCCAACAAATGCATGCTCAACAACATACATATCAGCAGCAAACCTCAAACAGTTAAACCTCTTCTAAGCATTCTTAATTCCTGCCCCTACAAGTGTGTCAAACCAATCACAAACAGCACAACCTCTCACCTGCAACCTTAAAACACCTGGCAATGCACACTCTCATTAGCCACCATGTTTCCCCTGCATTTTCTGCAACAAATACACAGACAGCATCGTGGGGCACAAGGGGTGCTGGAAGCCCTACAAGCCCCTGTTGTGGAGGATGTACCTGCTGCTGAGGTCCCTGGTCATGGCGCTGTAGCCATCCCTGTTCCTCCTGCTGTTGTCCCTGTTCCTGGTGCTGCCCCTGCTGCTGTTGTTGCTGCAGCTGGTCATAGGCCAGCAGGGCCTATAAGACATCGGCATCAGCAGAGGGGAAGAGCAAGGGCACCAAGGATACACAGGGTTAGGGTCACCCTGTTTGGATTTGGGATGACAGAAGTGCAGGTCAGGGAAAAGTATTGCTTGACTTCTGCAAGCCTCATTGACCTATATGAGGTCTTGAAGGATGATATTGACCCTCAAGCGAATAGGAACCGAGCTCTGACTGGTATGCAGAAGCTGTTGTGTGTTGTACACTTCCTGGCATCCGGCTCATTCCAGTCAACAGAGGGCCTTGTGTCTGGCCTAGCGCAGTCTAACTTCTCCAGGATTCTAGGGGAGGTTTTGACTGCTCTAGATAACCAGACACAGCGATACATTCATTTCCCCTGTACCCCCAAGGAATGGAACCGTCTTAAACAAGGCGTCTATCGACTGGGGGGTATTCCCAATGTCATGGGGGCAATTGATTGCACACATGTGCGTATCGTGGGCCCACATGAGGAGCCAATCCTCTATATTAACAGGAAAGGGTTTTACTCCTTGAATTGCCAGATGGTCTGCGATACCACTCTGAAATTCACACATGTGTATGCAGGCTTTCCAGGTAGTGCACATGATTCCTACATCCTGCGCCAGACCTCCTTATTCCAGCTTTTCAAATCTGGCACACTCTCGGGAGGATGGCTGCTTGGTGAGTACCTTCATTCTGTCTGTATATTTCTACTAAAGGGACACTAAACGCAAAATAATTATCTCATGTTTCAGATAGAGAATACAATGTTAAACAACATTACAATTTACTTCTATTATCTCATTTGATTTATTCTTTAGATATCCTTTGTTTAAGAAATAGCAATGCACATAGATGAGCCAATCATATGAGGTATCTATGTGCAGCCACCAATCAGCAGCTAATGAGCATATCTAATATGCTTGTCAGCAAATGATATCAAGAGAATGGAGCAAATTACATAATAGAAGTAAATTATAAAGTTGAATAAAATTGCAGCTTCTTTTTAACTCATGAAAGAAGAAATGTGTGTTTCATGCCCCTTTAAAGAGACAGTATACTATAAATAGTTTTTCACTTAAAGGACATTTTCTTAAAGGGACAGTCTACACCAGAATTTTTATTGTTTTAAAAGATAGATAATCCCTTTATTACCCATTCCCCAGTTTTGCATAACCAACACAGTTAGAATAATATACTTTTAACCTCTGTGATTATCTTGTATCTAAGGCTCTGCAAACTGCCCCTTTATTTCAGTTCTTTTGACAGACTTGCAGTTTAGCCAATCAGTGCCTGCTCCCAGATAACTTCACGTGCACGAGCACAGTGTTATCTAAATGAATTACGTGGACTAACACCCTCTAGTGGTGAAAAACTGTTAAAATGCATTCTGAAAAGAGGTGGCCTTCAAGGTCTAAGAAATTAACATATGAACCTCCTAGGTTAAGCTTGCAACTAAGAATACCAAGAGAACAAAGCAAAGTTGGTGATAAAAGTAAATTGGAAAATTGTTTAAAACTACATGCTCTATCTGAATCACAAAATAAAAAATTTGGGTTCAGTGTCCTTTTTAACTTTGTTTGGATTCATATAAAAGTAGATAGCTTACAATGCACCAATTTAATGTTTTTGTAAAAAATATCTTTTAAATGAAATCCATGTTATGTCCCTTTAAGCACATGATGAACCTGTAGTAATCAGAATACATATGTTACATGACAGGTGACGCAGGGTACGGCTGCAGACCATGGCAGTTAACCCCCTTGGTGCACCCTCTTACAGAGCCACAACTCAGGTACCAGGAGGCCCACATACGGACCCGAAATGTCATCGAAAGGAGCTTTGGCCTGCTCAAAACCAGATTCAGGTGTCTGGATTTGACAGGTGGAGCTTTACAGTATAACCCCAACAAAGTGTGTTCCATTGTCAATGCATGTATTCTACACAACATTGCTGTGGACACACGTATATTGGGGGACATGGAACCAGAAGAACAGCAGCTGGATCCTGTACCTGAGGATGTGGACAGGGGGACACTGAGGGGAAATGAAGTGAGGGACTTTGTGATCCGCGAATACTTCACCTGTAAGTTACTTGTTCATAAGTACAGTAAACCATAACATTCACATGTATTATGATGTTTGACTGTACCTCACCAACCATTGCATGTGTATATATCATGTCTTGCAGAATTACATACTGCGGATTTCCACTGCATGTAAGTGAAACTACTACATCCCACCCCCCTTCCCTTAACCACCCTAATTACTGTAAATTTCACATTTGTTTAATTCATGTTTAGGTCACTATGATTTATTGACTATCATTAATAAGAATGAAAATGTATGCTTTTACCTTATGTTAACACCTTCTGTAAATACATTATTATTTAGATATACCCATGTGTCAATTTATATTGGATGTGAGAAACCTTGATTTGCATCTTATAAGGGAATATTACTATATGTACCCTTCATACACAACTATGTGATGTGGTTTATAGAACATGAATATGTCATAAACATGATAATATGACATTTTTTGGGCCATTTCCACACAGGTCTTATTATATGTTTTAACAATATTACTGCACTAAAACACACCTTGCATGGATGTGGATGACAAATATATGGTAAATAACAGAGGACAAGATTTATGGTGAACTATAAGAATATTTATTTCTTTTTTGGCTTCTTGTATGAGGGAGCTGAGGTGGCTGTAGTGGATTTCCTTGTTCTCCTGCTTTGAGAGGATTGTTCTGTTTCTGCTGGTGTGCTGGCCACAGATGATAGGCTGGAGGCAGTGTCCTGCTGGTGTGTAAAGTGCTCAACCAACACATCCAAGAGTTGGTTTTGTTCCCGCCATCTGTTGTCAATCTGCATCTGCATATCGGAAATAACTCTCATCATCTGCGACTGGTTTTGTACTATACCATTTAATGATGCTGCCATGTCCCTCTGCAGCTCTATGGTACGCTGGAGTAACCTCTGTTGGCTCCTGTGACACCTGTGTTGGCCTTTTTGTCTGCTCTCGCAGCTTGTTATGAGCCTCCTCTGGAGTGAAATGTATTCCTCGCCCAGGGGAGAATACAGTGGATCTACAGGCTCTTGAGCAGCAGTGATTCTAAGTGCAGGTTCAGCTCTATCTGCTGGTGCATCATAGACAACTTCAGCTGCTGGTGCATCATGGACAACTTCAGCTGCTGGTGCATCATGGACAACTTCAGCTGCTGGTGCATCAGGGACAACTTCAGCTGCTGGTGCATCAGGGACAACTTCAGCTGCTGGTGCTTCAGGGACAACTTCAGCTGCTGGTGCTTCAGGGACAACTTCAGCTATATGCTCATCTGAGGATGGTAGAGCTCTCCCGGGGGAGAGGATGGTGGAGCTCTCCCAAGGGAAGAGGATGGTGGAGCTCTCCCAAGAGAAGAGGATGGTGGAGCTCTCTGGCTGGATTAGTAGTTCCATTGACGACTAGTGTGTGACCACTCAGCCTGTCCAGTTTGCATTTCTTGTGACAACCCCTGTTTGTAAAAGCCATGACTGGCCTGATATTGTCTTGGGGGGGGGGGGTAAAGACATGGACCCTTTGTGGCTGACTTGGCTCCCGCTCAAACCAAAAGAATATTCCTCAGGCCAGGTATCTTGCCAGGGGTCGTATGCCAATGGTGGTGGCATCACTTCTGGGTCCTCAACTGAGGCAATCCAACCCTGCTCATGCCTGGAAGCATACTGTCCATGTTGCTGCCTGAAGACTGGTGGTGGAGGTGGCTGCATGGCTGTGACTGGTGGTGGAGGTGGCTGCATGCCTGTGACTGGTGGTGGTGGTGGAGGTGGCAGGAAAGCCTGTTTGCAGCCTGGTGACAGGAGGTTCTGTGAAGGGGTCAAATGATGATAGGGATTAGTACAGTCATATATATGTCCATGTGGGCATACAATGTACATTGATACATGCTAGGGACAATACTCATTCACATGTCAAACTGTATAACATGCATGTGCACAATGTGATTTGTGATATGAGGGATTTTAATCTGCACAGTGTACGGGTATGTGTTTCATACAATAGTTATGTGTACATGTCCGTGATGGAGAGAATGTGTTCTTTAAGTGACACTATGGTCACACAATTTACTATAGCCATATATAGGCACAGAACCTGCTTTCTGAGCTAAAAGTATTGTGATGGCTATAGTGTCCATTTACTGAAAACTCAACATGTGGCTTGTGGCCTTTGTTACTCTGAGACATGTTAGTATTGCACTATTCCACCTCATATCATGAATTGCATTGTGTTAAGTAGCATTAATGTGAAATATAATTGTAGATGTTTTTGTTAGTAGGCCAAATACCATGCTCCTCATTGTGTACATGAATGTGTGACATTAAAGGATGTTATATCTCAAATACATATAATACTGGTGTGTGGGATGTTACTCACCAGCATGAGGTGCTGTGGTTGCAGCCCCTGAGTCACGAGCCCCTGGAAGTCCACGGACTGCTGTGATACTCAGGCAGCTGCATATCATCTCCTGCCAGGTGTTGTATTCGGTTTCCAGGGGTGGACCACCGCCTGTTCCCCTATGGTGCATGGCTTCCTGCCCCATCTTCTCTTTCACCCGCCTCTTACAATCGTTCCACCTTTTTTTAAGTCCCTCGACAGTCCTCCTCTGCGGGGCCACACTGTTTACAGCATCCTCTACCGCCAACCATGCTGCCTTACGCCTTCGGGCAACGCCTTTGCCCTTCTCCTGGCCAAAGAGGGCACTGTGGTTGTCCATGATGGCCTGGACTAGCGCAACATTCTCATCGAATGAGAAGTTTGGGCATCTTAACGCTCATCCTCTGTGGCCACCTGGCTTGCTACCTGGGATGTACCTGGTGTGGGTTCCTCCCTATTCTCTCCCTCCTCCCCCCTTCTGTCCCCATGTGCACTCTCTGTCCCTCTTCTAAGTGTGCCTGGTCTCTGGGCATCTCCCCTCCCATCATCCCTTCTAACTCTCCCTCTCCCCACTCCACTTACTCCCTGACGGGGACCCTGCTGCTCCTCCTGTCCGCTACAATACTCCTCTCCCTGCAACTCCGCTCCCCTCCTCCCCTCCGTCCTACCTCTCCCTGACATCCTCACACTACACACAGTAGTTCAATCACACACAATCACAACCAAACACTCAGCCTATCACACTGTAAAATTTAAATAAAATGTGTGAGGTTTTAGAAAAAAAAAGTGTTGTGTATTTTGTATATGTATGTATGCAATATGTGTGCAATATGTAAAAATAAGTGTAAGTAAATGTACAAGCTTACCCAAACAAAAATCAGACTTAACTAACTATTATGCTGCGCCTCTCTCACTACTCTTACTAATCCTAAACTCACTGTAGTGTGCTGTAGCTCAACGAACCATCCAAACACACTGAAGAAAATGGCGGCTGCGCATGGGTTTATATATGACTTTTGAATAGCGTAATTACGTTGCACATTTTTAGATGGAGTCGCGGGTAATTTTTACGAGTATTAGCCTAATTTGCATAAAACTACACTTTATTGAGACTTTACGTGGACAAAATACTGGCATAAGTACTTGCGACGACTAAAATGTGTATTTGCGCACTCTTCAGAACAACGCCAGTTTGTCCTACTTACGCCACTTTAGCATCTGACGGCGCCGTTTATTGGATACCCCGATGTGCGAGGTGAAATTACGGGCGGCACGGGTTTCCTCGCTTGCACCGAAAACTACGCCGTATATCGGATCGCGCCCCAGGTATCTGAAGGAGAATTATAGCTATATTGAGAAATAAGCTCAATATTATGATTAGAAAATGTATTTGAATGTGATTTAAATGAATGTATTTAAACCAAAACATTATCATTAAAACAAATGGGTTCTGCAAGTTTCAAGGTGCCTCCCATAAAAAGTAATAAAGCTCTCTGGATTGGAGAACCTTGCAGGAAGAGTGAATCTAACAAATCAAATTGTAGTATTTCCAGTGTAATTTAATTTGCATTCAGTTGTAGTCTGTAGTGTACATGTATTTTTCTATCACTGTAGTAAGTACATTTAGCTCCATAAAACACACATAGATTTTGACAGCACATAAGAACCAGTACAATCAAGTTTGCCTATATTCCCTATAATGTGTAAGCTTAAAGGAACAGTAAATGCCTTGATATATTATATATATAATCTTTACTTATGTGTAATGAAACAACTTTTCAATAAATGTTTATTATTTATTTTTTCCATTTTCATTTAATTTTCCTCTTGAAATTATAATTTTTTTAAATTCTCAGAGTTGTAAATGAACCTTACTGATGTATCAAGGCTAACCCTGCTACATATGTGTCCCTAATTAGCTTTAACCGATAACAAATTACATTAGAAAAAAAACATGATGAGCAACATAATTTTCATGTTCCATATTTCTGCATCTAACTTCACATATACAGCTTATCAGACTCATTTAATTGTATATAGAACACTTTACCTGGCACATTTCACCATGGCATATTTTCCTTATGATATTTCACTGTGGCTCTTTATCTGGTACATGTGACACCCTTTCCCAGTGCTGTACCTATGACACACCTTATAGTAGGGTTTCTCAAATCTGGTTGAGAACCCCTATTTTAATATATTTTTTATGTGTTTTGTTATGTCTCCAAAAATGAATATTTTTTTCAGTGCTATTTTGTATTGTGCTCAAGTGCAACACTTGTAATACAACTATACATGAGATTATAGTGCGCTCTAATACCAGACTGTGCCCTATTCTTAAAGCATCTCAGAGCACAATATAACACACTCTATTTGATCGATTGCACTCCACTTGTAATCTAGCCCTATGTATTATTTTTGTTTTCATTAGTGCATGTAATTTTAAAACTACCGACTACTTAATGCTAAAGGAGTTAAACATTTAGTAGAAGTACTGCTTTGGATCCCCAGTGCTCTGCAGATTCAAGAGGTACTTCTACTATGTACTTAGCCTTTTTGCAGGGGTTAAAGGGGTAGTAAAGTCTAAATTAAACTTTAATGATTCAGATAGGACATATAATTTTAAACAACTTTCAAATTTACTTTTATCATCAATTTTGCTTTGTTCTCTTGGTATTCTTAGTTGAAAACTAAACTTTGGTAGGTTCATATGCTAATTTCTAAGCCCTTGAAGGCCTCCTCTTATCTGAATGCATTTGACAGTTTTTCACAGCTATTGGGCGTTAGTTCATGTGTTTCATATAAATAACTTGTGTTCATGTACGTGGAGTTATTTAAGTCATCACTAATCGCCTGAAATGCAAGTCTGTCAAAAGAACTGAGATAAGGAGGCAGTCTGCAGAAGCTTAGATACAAGGTAATTACAGAAGTAAAAAGTAAATTTCTATAACAGTGGTACACAGCATTAAATGGTTAATAGCCTTAAAATTACATTCTCTAACGAATTAGAGAATGGAATGTTATAACTATAATGGCCATTTATAGCATCTATTTTAAGACACTTTTAAAAATCTCTCTTTCTTTTAGCTGTTTTCCCTCCTATGATTAGTGACATATTTGCTAAAGACACTTCAGAAATGCCAGACTTTATTCATACTTGGGTTGATAAATTCTTTCATTAGCTCTAAAATAAAATTTGTAATGTATAAGTTTCTGTTTTATAACTGGATGTTATGGATGGGCGAATGTGTTTATATTAAAATTTGAATGTTAGAACAAATGTTATTGTAGAAATTCGATTTACATAATAGAATGTTGATAAGAATGAATAGTCTTAAAAATTCTATTATCGAATGTTAATTACAGTTTTCGAATGTCACTTTTGAGTTTGAATGTGACATTCGAATGTTACATTCGAATTGGAATGTCACATTCAAATGTCACATTCGAATTCTAATATTACATTTATAAAACAAAATTGTAGACTAGAAATATTATTTCGAATTCGAATATCACATTCGAATTTGAATATTACATTTATAAAACACAAAAGGTCAATGACCCTATAGGGGGCGTTAAATACAAAGCTCAGTGTATAGACAAACTCTCAAGAGCGATAGTATCTCTATAATACCAAAGCCAAACAGTAAGCCAGGATAAAAAGTTTTTTTGGTATAATCTCCTGTCCCAATGAGAGTCCTTTATGATTTTATGGTGATCATGTGAAATATAAATATGATGGATGAGCAGGAGATCCGTGGATGAAAGGCAGCACTCAAACTTCACAGTAAAAGGTCAACAGCTCTGAAAACAACAAGGAAAGGAGAGAGGCGCTGTATGTGTGAATCAATCAACAACTGTAGAAAAGCACAAGGATAGTACAGGGTACTCACATTCTGTGAAGGCACTCCAATGTGCCAATAGATGCAGGCTGGTTTTCAACAGCAGACCAGCTAGCTGATACAGGAAAATACTGGGATCACTGAGAAACAACGAAAGTGGCGCTTACCGACTGCTGGGGTCCGTGCTGTTCCGGTAGCGTGATCTTCAGCGGGAACAAGTCTCCTGTCACTTCCAAAAGACCGGCGTTCCTGCAGCCCAGATAGACGCGCCTCCGTTTCCGGCGCTGGTTTTCAACAGCAGACCAGCTAGCTGATACAGGCAAATACTGGGATCCCAGGAGAGGCTGCGCCCCAAGGTAGCATAGAATAATGCACTCAGCAATGAGAGTAAATAATTAAAAATATGTTTTAATATAAAAGATAAAAACAATATTAAAAACAACAACTCATGCTGTTATGTGCACAAACAAGTTGTGCAACGCGTTTCATGGTTAATACCGTTTCATCAGGCATTTACTATGATACAAAATCAACCCTTAAATAAGGCTACGCTACCTACACCCAAAGGTAATGGACACACCCCCCATAACAAACAAGCCAATAATTTAGCCCTTTGTCTGGTTAATAATTAAGTTGTAACACCTGAATTCCTGGTACTGATTAGTGATGTCGCAAACCTAAAACTTCCGCAACTGTTCGCGAACGGACGAACCTGGCGAACCGCCACTGACTTAAATAGGCAGGCGAACTTTAAAAACAACAGGGACACTTTCTGGCCACAATAGTGATGGAAAAGTTGTTTCAAGGGGACTAACACCTGGACTGTGGCATGCTGGAGGGGGATCCATGGCAAAACTCCCATGGAAAATTAAATATTTGATGCAGAGTCTGTTTTAAGCCATAAAGGGCATAAATCACCTAACATTCCTAAATAGTTTGGAATAACGTGCTTTAAAACATCAGGTATGATGTTGTATAGATCAGGTAGTGTAAGGGTTACGCCCGCTTCACAGTGACAGACCAAACTCCCCATTTAAAGGTACAGTCTACACCAGAATTTTTATTGTTTTAAAAGATAGATAATCCCTTTATTACCCATTTCCCAGTTTTGCATAACTAACACATTTATAATAATATACTTTTAACCTCTGTGATTATCTTGTATCTAAGCCTCTGCAAAATGCCCCTTTTTTCAGTTCTTTTGACAGACTTGCAGTCTAGCCAATCAGTGCCTGCTCCCAGATAACTGTGGGCCTGGCACACACGCTGGCAGGCAGGCAACTGCAATTAGATTACACTAGCAGACTGATGTTTCACAGTCAAAAAAGTTTTTTTTTTTTAAATTTACTCTACTGTTACAACATATATGAGTGGTGGCACTAGTTGGCAAGTGGGCCTGGCACACACGCTGGCAGGCAGGCAACTGCAATTCGATTACACTAGCAGACTGATGTTTCACAGTCAAAAAAGTTTTTGTTTAAAAAATTTACACTACTGTTACAACAGATATGAGTGGTGGCACTAGTTGGCAAGTGGGCCTGGCACACACGCTGGCAGGCAGGCAGGCAACTGCAATTAGATTACACTAGCAGACTGATGTTTCATAGTCAAAAAAGTTTTTTTTTAAAAAATTTACACTACTGTTACAACAGATATGAGTGGTGGCACTAGTTGGCAAGTGGGCCTGGCACACATGCTGGCAGGCAGGCAACTGCAATTAGATTACACTAGCAGACTGATGTTTCACAGTCAAAAAAGTTTTTGTTTTTTTTAAAATTTACACTACTGTTACAACAGATATGAGTGGTGGCACTTAGCAAGTGGGCCTGGCACACACGCTGGCAGGCAGGCAACTGCAATTAGATTACACTAGCAGACTGATGTTTCACAGTCAAAAAAGTTTTGTTTTTTTTAATTTACACTACTGTTACAACAGATATGAGTGGTGGCACTAGTTGTCAAGTGGGCCTGGCACACACACTGGCAGGCAGGCAACTGCTATTAGATTACACTAGCAGACTGATTTTTCACAGTCAAAAAAGTTTTTTACAACAGATATGAGTGGTGGAACTGCAGACAGGCAACTGCAATTAGATTGCACTAGCAGACTGATGTTTCACAGTCAAAATTACACAGGCAAATAAAAAAATAAAAAACTGATGTTCTAGCCCTAAAAAGGGCTTTTTGGGGTGCTGTCCTTACAGCAGAGATCAGATGAGTCCTTCAGGACTGTAGTGGACACTGAATACACTAGCCTAGCTATCAATTTCCCTATAAAATCAGCAGCAGCTACACTATCCCTCCTCTCACTAAGAATGCAGGATCAGATTGAATCTAAAATGGCTGCTGTCCAGGAGCTGGGAGGGTCTGGGAGGGAGTGTCTGCTGCTGATTGGCTGAAATATGTCTGCAGACTGTGAGATACAGGGTCAAAGTTTACTCAATGATGACGAATAGGGGCAGATCGAACATCGCATATGTTCGCCTGCCGCTGCGAACGCGAACAAGCTATGTTCGCCGGGAACTATTCGCCGGCGAACAATTTGCGACATCACTAGTACTGATGTCTATTTGCCGAATATGTGCACTAATGAATATATATATATATATATATGTTCTCAATATGTGAATTATTATTTAAAATGTCTCTTTCAAGTGTGAACAACACAATACATAAGTTCTATTTGATGTACAATTCAGTTGGCTATACTAATTGTAACCCTGACAAAGCGAACAACTATACAGACTAAGTAGCATTGCATACAACTATCAGGGCTAATCATTCTGGCGACATTTGTACGTGATCCTGTAGATTGTAAATCATGTGCTGATGTAATCATGTTTAAGGTAACTTGAATGGGAAAAGTATTGTCAAAAAACACGCTATCATATTGTGTAGTCGGATGCCGATCGGTTACGATTTTGATTGGCTGGTTGCGTTGTTAAGTCTGCCAATCAGAAGTTTTGTTGACTATCCACACCTACCTACGTCCTACGTGGAAGTCATGGGCACACCCTCAATGTAGGGATAATCCAATCTGTGATATGTGTAGTTGGAGAGCCTAACTACGTCACTTATGACTATAACTAACGGATGATGTTCTAGGAAAAATTCCTTAATAGTGTTCACCCACATGATAACAAATGAGACGTCAGCCAATGTTCTAATCGGTCATGCCCACCTAGCGAATATGTGTAGGTGCACAAAAATATACAAAATATAAGGTGATCGGTACACACCACATTAGCATAATATATATATATATATATATATATATATATCATCCCATATGACAAATAACAATTATATATGTATATGGAAAAAATATAATAAATAAAACCTAAAATTATAAATACTTGCTAAAAAACAAGCCATTGATATAAAACACATCATAAATAGAATTGTGTGACGATAAGTGCTAAGTGAATATAATAAATAATATTAAAGCCATCTAATAGGCTAATTTAAAGTGATATACAATTAGAGAATGCACTTGTACAGGTCCATATATATATAATAATAAGTGCTGGTGAAACGATTGTTATGACTAATGATATACACATATACTGACCAATGAGTGAAGATACATTGAATGTGACATGACAAACCAGATAGTGGTATAGGAATACATATCTATAGATAATATATATACTCATCAGTAATAATAAAGAAAGTGATATAATCTAAAGATCAAAATGTAAAATATATCTATAAGGGAACTAAAGTGTATACATGTATATACATAAAGGTTATATATGCCCTAGTCATAAAGTGAGATAATGTTTTATATATAATAAAATGAATTTAAATGTGAACAACGTCACAAAATGGAATGTCTAAAGTGTGTGTGTGTATGTGAGTATAAAATAAAGTGTATATCCCTAATGAACAATATGAATAACTGCACAAAAAAAAATGTGAATTTTAATGTACCAGGAATGAAATAAAAATCAGGATGACAACAATACCAACTGACTCTGGTTCACATTATCATAAACAATAGCCCCAATTCAATAATATAAGGTTAATGGAAGAATACATAGTGAGACCTCAGACAAAACCTGCTGAATCAATAACTTCATTTAAACCTAGTGGCAACAGTGTTTTAAATTTATATATTCAGTAAGTCTCTAATTGTCTAAGTCTAGAGAATCTATTGGAAAGACGGCTGAACGGAATACTTTCTAAGGGAGTTATAGTTAGATTACACCTTCCTGGAGTGTGTTCTTGGCAAATGTGTCTTGGTACACTGTGCTTTAGTGATTTAGATTTGATATTTCTAAGATGTTCACTCCATCTTGTTCTTACTTTTCTACAGGTTCTGCCAATATATTGAAGTCCACACTCACATGTGAGAACATAAACCACATATTCTGATTCACAAGATAACCTATTGATGATATGATATTGATCCCCTGTGGTGTTTGATCTAATACTTTTTTTTATGTTTTTTACCGCACCTGAAGGTATCTTTTTTCAAAGTGCTCAATACATTAGTATTAGTGGGTCCCACGGTGTCCTTCTTAGCTATGTTTCTGTTCTTGACCGACATAACCACTTTACTAGCTGCTAATCTTTGTTTGAGTGTGGGAGCTCTCCTATATACTACTTTAGGTCTTGCAGATAATGTTTTCTTTAGAATCTGGTTTCTCATTAGCAAAGGCCAAAGTTTTTTCCAAAATTTTCCCAATGGCCATATGATTAGAATTAACCTGTGTGATAAAGAGAGGTTGTCCATTCTGTACCTTTTCAATATTTTTGTTATTATTAATGGAGTCGGTCAAAAGTATATTTCTATCTAATTTTCTGGCCCTATCACAGCTATTTATAATCAAATCAGATGGATAGCCTTTTTCCATAAATCTAGAAGTCAAGGTCTTAGACTGTTTATTATATTTATCTATGGAAGAGCAATTGCGCCTAATCCTACAGAATTGGCTAAAGGGAATATTCCTTTTCCAATTCAATAAGTGATTGCTGTTGAAATGTAAGAAGTTACTGCAATCAACTTGCTTAAAATGGGTAGAAGTGCAGATATTACCATCCATAGCCCATGATAAAACTACATCTAAGAACTCTATGACTGATTCTTGTATGTTACAAGTAAAGCCTATGCCCATATTGTTGTCATTAAGGTGTGTAACAGAATCCATTGCGTCAGCTGTGGATCCCTCAAAGATGAAAATGAGGTCATCAATGTAATGGCCATAGAACACCAGATTGCCCCTCCATTTTGAATTATATATATATATAATTCTTCAAATTGTCCCATTAAGAGATTTGCAAAACTCGGGGCAAATCTGGTGCCCATGGCCGTTCCCTTGATTTGTAGATAGAATTCGTCAAGGAACTGAAAGTAATTGTGTTTAAGGATATAATCAATCAGAGTAAGAAGATATTCTTTTTGTACCATAGACATGTAGAAATCTTCATCCAGATATGCTTTAGTTGTATGAAGACCTATGTCATGTGCTATATTGGCATATAGAGATCCCACATCACAAGATAGCCATAAATAATTGACATTGTCACTATGTTTAATGTAAGATAGCTTTTGTAGCAAATCTTTTATATCCTTAATGTAGGATGACAAATTGCAAACATATTTCTGAAGGAATATATCCACATACTCGGACAGTTTGTCCGTTATACTATTAATTCCTGCGATGATAGGCCTCCCAGGGGGGGCCTTATCATCCTTATGTAGTTTGGGTAGATGCTAATAGTAAGGTATACTAGGGTGGTCTGGGGTAAGATACCTTTTTTCTTTCTTATTTAGAATACCCTTGGATAAACCATATTCAAGTATTTTGCCCAATTTTTGGGGGGAAATCTATGGTGGGGTCATATAATAATTTTCTATAATACTCAGAGTCCCATAGGATGCGTTGTGCTTCCTTGAGATAATCAGAATAATTCTGTAACACAATCCCTCCCCCCTTATCCGCCTGACGGATGACCAAATTTTGGTCATCCATCAGGCTGCACAATGCTCTTCCTTCATTAGGCCACATTTTCTTATTACTAGGGATATGGCTAGGAATTGTTTCCCAGTCTTCCAACACCAATTGCTGGAGCAAATCAATGTAAGATACTTCTTCCTTTGAGGGGTTAAATGTAGAAGAAGGAGCAAGAGGAGTATGCATGAAATCTTCGAACAATTCATCTGCTAGCTGACTAGGATCACAATTTATCATATCGACCGATCCCCTTTCTCACTGTGTATCCATTATTATAGGAGAACCTGAAATATTTTTATGCTTCATAGTTTTGAGAGCAAAGTACCTTTGTAATGAAAGTTTGCGTGTATATCTGTTAAGTTCGACAAAAAGATTAAACATATTATGTGTATTAGGTTGACAATAAGACAGGCCCGACCTAAAATTTCTACTTCATCATTGGTTAGAACATGTGAGGACAAATTAAAAATGCCACTTTTTAATTTCTGTAATTTTTCTTTTTTGTGGGTTTTCCCTCTACCTCGCTTTCCCCGTTTGGATAAGGTCTCTTTTTTTGGTTGGACACTTGTGATATTGGTCTCCTCCATAAGGGAGCCAGGTGGGGGGTCTCTAAAAAAAAACCCACTAGAGGTAGATGGAACATTGTCAGGATTAGATCTCTCTCTGATGGAATTTTGTGATTCGATATTACTAGGATGGTTTAAGGCCTGAAATCTGTTCTGAATAGGAATATAATTGGGATTGTTATAATTCTGATGTGGGTGAGATCTCCTAAATTTTCTATCATTAAATGATTGTCTGTCATTGTGTGGTTGTCGATTCCATGAATTCATATGAGAGATGTTTTCAGGTCTATGAGACATAGTGTTCATGGTATGTCCACTATGGGAACCATTATTCTGATAATTCATGGTGCCCTGGTGACTCCGTTTATATGTAGCATTCTGATTCAGATTTTTATTCTTATTTTTATTCTTATGATTTTGGACCACTGTCCATTCTTTGTCAGCTTGTAATTTGACCCTATTGAAAGTATATACTTCCCCCTTACTATAATCATCCTCATCAGGTTTCATTTTTTTTATTTTTATGAGCTATAATTTCAGACTGGAATTCATCAACCCCTTTAATTGTTTGAGTGTTTAATCTAATATATTCTGGGTGTTCCTTAAACCCATCTAGTTCCTTTTGAATTATATCAATTTCTAATCCTATATCATCCACCATTTTTTGTCTATGGGAGATAAGGAGATCTATTAAATTGAATGCATACTCAAATACCATTTCTCAAGTAACTCTGGGTTATTTTTAAAGAAACAACTTTTAAACATTTGTAGGCCACAAGGTATCTGTTTTTTCTCTTTATATTTCCTTAAACAGTCAAGGTCCCACCAGTGCCTATTTTCAGTTTTCAATAAATCCTCCAATTTAGAGAAGAGACTCTCTATACTGACCTGAATAAGTGGATCACTACTATTACCACTGATATTATCATTCTGGTTATGACTGAGTCTTCTCAGTGCTCTTTCAGAGGAGGATAACATATTGAAAAAAACAAAGAAAATACAATAATAAATATATAAATAGGACAATATATACAGCACCACCCCTATATAGCATAACAAAATCTGGAAAATGACAAAAAAGGTCAATGACCCTATAGGGGGCACTAAATACAGAGCTCAGTGTATAGACAAACTCTCAAGAGCGATAGTATCTCTTTAATACCAAAGCCAAACAGTATGCCAGGATAAAAAGTTTTTTGGTATAATCACCCATCCCATTGACAGTCCTTTATGATTTTATGGTGATCATGGGAAATATAAATATGATGGATTAGCAGGAGATCAGTGGATGAAAGCCAGCACTCAAACGTCACTGTAAATGGTCAACAGCTCTGAAAACAACAAGGAAAGGAGAGAGGCGCCGTATGTGTGAATCAATCAACAAGTGCAGAAAAGCACAAGGATAGTACAGGGTACTCACATTCTGTGAAGGCACTCCAATGTACCAATAGATGCAGGCTGGTTTTCAACAGCAGACCAGCTAGCTGATACAGGCAAATACTGGGATCCCAGGAGAGGCTGCGTCCCAAGGTAGCGTAGAATAATGCACTCAGCAATGAGAGTATATAATTAAAAATATGTTTTAATATAAAGATTAAAAACAATATTAAAAACAACAACTCATGCTGTTATGTGCACAAACAAGTCATGCAACGCATTTCACGGTAAACACCATTTCATCAGGCATGTACTATGATACAAAATCATCCCTTAAATAAGGCTACGCTACCTACACCCAAACGTAATGGACACACACCCCATAACAAACAAGCCAATCATTTAGTCCTTTGCCTGGTTAATAATTAAGTTGTAACACCTGAATTCCTGTTACTGATGTCTATTTGCCGAATATGTGCACTAATGAATTATATATATATATATATATATATATATATATATATTTATATATATATATATATATATATATAAATTATATATATATATATATATATATATATATATGTGTGTTCTCAATATGTGAATTAAAAATGTCTCTTTCAAGTGTGAACAACACGATACATAAGTTCTATTTAATGTACAGTTCAGTTGGCTATACTAACTGTAACCCTGACAAAAGCAAACAACTATACAGACTAAGTAGCATTGCATACAACTACCAGGGCTAATCATTCTGGTGACATTTGTACGTGATCCTGTAGATTGTAAATCATGTGCTGATGTAATCATGTTTAAGGTAACTTGAATTGGAAACGTATTGTCAAAAAACACGCTATCATATTGTGTAGTCGGATGCCGATCGGTTACGATTTTGATTGGCTGGTTGCGTCGTTAAGTCTGCCAATCAGAAGTTTTGTTGACTATCCACACCTACCTACATCCTACGTGGAAGTCAGGGGCACACCCTTAATGTATGGATAATCCAATCTGTGATATGTGTAGTCAGAGAGCCTAACTACGTCACTGATGACTATAACGGATGATGTTCTAGGAAAAAATCCTTCTAAGTTCTAATCTGCAACGCCCACCTAGCGAATATGTGTAGGTGCATAAAAATATACAAAATATAAGGTGCTCGGTACACACCACATTAGCATAATATATATATATATATATATATATATATATATAT
The DNA here is from genome assembly GCF_027579735.1 of Bombina bombina. Taxonomy (NCBI): domain Eukaryota; kingdom Metazoa; phylum Chordata; class Amphibia; order Anura; family Bombinatoridae; genus Bombina; species Bombina bombina. Next base: position 73,599,187 of record NC_069500.1, on the reverse strand, counting down.
ATATATAATCCCATATAACAAATAACAATTATATATGTATATGGAAAAAATATAATAAATAAATCCTAAAATTATAAATACTTGCTAAAAAACAAGCCATTGATAAAAAAACCCCCATCATAAATAGAATTGTGTGACGATAAGTGCTAAGTGAATATAATAAATAATATTAAAGCCATCTAATAGGCTAATTTAAAGTGATATACATTTAGAGAATGCACTTGTACAGGTGCATATATATAATAATAAGTGCTGGTGAAACGATTGTTATGACTAATGATATACACATATACTGACCAATGAGTGAAGGTACATTGAATGTGACATGACAAACTAGATAGTGGTAGAGGAATACATATCTATAGATAATATTTATACTCATCAGTAATAATAAAGAAAGTGATATAATCTAAAGATCAAAATGTAAAATACATCTATAAGGGAACTAAAGGGTATACATGTATATACATAAAGGGTATATATGCCCTAGTCATAAAGTGAGATAATGTTTTATATATATAATAAAATGAATATAAATGTGAATAACATGTCACAAAATGAAATGTCTAAAGTGTATGTGTGTATGTGAGTATAAAATAAAGTGTATATCCCTAATGAACAATATGAATAACTGCACAAAAATAAAATGTGAGTTGTAATGTACCAGGAATGAAATAAAATCAGGATAACAACAATACCAACTGACTCCAGTTCACATTATCATAAACAATAGCCCCAATTCAATAATATAAGGTTAATGGAAGAATAAATAGTGAGATCTTAGACAAAACCTGCTGAATCAATAACTTCATTTAAACCTAGTGAGAACAATGTTTTAAGTCTAAGTCTAGAGAAGTCTAAGTCTAGAGAATCTATTGGAAAGACGGTTGAACTGAATACTTTCTAAGGGAGTTATAGTTAGATTATACCTTCCTGGAGTGTGTTCTTGGCAAATGTGTCTTGGTACACTGTGCTTTAGTGATTTAGATTTAATATTTCTAAGATGTTCACTCCATCTTGTTCTTACTTTTCTACAGGTTCTGCCAATATATCGAAGTCCACACTCACATGTGAGAACATAAACCACATATGCTGATTCACAAGATAACCTATGATATGATATTGTTCCCCTGTGGTGTTTGATCTAATACTAGTATGACCATGAGTAATGTACCTACACATAAAGCAAAGTTTTTTACCGCACCTGAAGGTACCTTTTTTCAAAGTGCTCAATACATTAGTACTAGTGGGTCCCACAGTGTCCTTCTTAGCTATCACCTAGATTACGAGTTTTGCGTTAGAGACTGTGCGGTGCTAATGAGCAGTTTATGCTCACCGCTCACTTACTGACAGCGCTGGTATTACAAGTTTTTAGAAATCCTTAGTTAAGAGACAAGAAGTGAGCGTTGAGCAAAATTTTGCTCCTTACCGCACTCCAATACCAGTGCTGCCTAAATCAGCGGTGAGCTGGTGTAACGTGCTCGTGCACGATTTCCCCATAGGAGTCAATGGGGAGAGCCGGCTGAAAAAAAGTCTAACACCTGCAAAAAAGCAGCGTAAAACTCCTTAACGCAACCCCATTGATTCCTATGGGGAAATAAATTTTATGTCTACACCTAACACCCTAACATAAACCCCGAGTCTAAACACCCCTAATCTTACTCTTATTAACCCCTAATCTACCGCCCCCGACATCCCTGCAACCTTTATTATATTATTAACCCCTAATCTGCCGCTCAGGACACCGCCGCCACCTACATTATACTTATGAACCCCCTAATCTGCTGCCCCCAACATCGCCGACACCTACATTATATTTATTAACCCCTAATCTGCCTTCCCCAATGTCGCTGCAACCTACCTACACTTCTTAACCCCTAATCTGCCGCCCCCAAAGTTGCCGTCACTATAATAAACATATTAACCCCTAAACCGCTGCACTCCCGCATTGCAAACATTAGTTAAATATTATTAACCCCTAATCTGCCATACCTAACATCGCTGCCACCTGCCTACATTTATTAACCCCTAATCTACCACACCCAATGTCGCCGCCACTATTCTAAATTTATTAACCCCTAAACCTAAGTCTAACCCTAACCCCCACTAACTTAAATATAATTTAAATAAATCTAAATAAAATTACTATAATTAACTAAATAATTCCTATTTAAAAATAAATACTTACCTATAAAGTAAACCCTAATCTAGCTACAAAATAAAAATTAAATTAATTCCCTAAATTAAATACAATTAAATACAATTAAATAAAATTATCTAAAGTACAACAAAAAAATCACTAAATTACAGAAAATAATAAATTAATTACAAGATTTTTAAACTAATTACACCTAATCTAATCCCCCTAACAAAATAAAAAAGCCCCCCCCAAAATAAAAAAGCCCTACCCTACACTAAATTACAAATAGCCCTTAAAAGGGCCTTTTGCGGGGCATTGCCCCAAAGTAATCAGCTCTTTTACCTGTAAAAAAAATTACAAATCACCCCCCAACATAAAAACCTACCACCCACACACCCAACCCTACTCTAAAACCCACCCAATACCCCTTAAAAAAAACTAAGTCGTCATCCAACCGGGCCGAAGTCCTCAACGAAGCCGGAAGAAATCTTCATCCAAGCCGGGCGAAGTGGTCCTCCAGACGGGAAGAAGTCTTCATCCAGACGGCATCTTCTATCTTCATCCATCCGGCGCGGAGCGGATCCATCTTCAATACATCCGACGCTGGGCATCCTTTTCTGACGACGGCTAACACTGAATGAAGGTTCCTTAAAATTACGTCATCCGAGATGGCGTCCCTTCAATTAAGGTAGAAAAAATACTTGGATGACGTCATTTAAAGGAACCTTCATTCATTGTTAGCCGTCGTCAGAAGAGGATGCTCCATGTCGGATGTCTTGAAGATGGACCCGCTCCGCGCCGGATGGATGAAGATAGAAGATGCCGTCTGGATGAAGACTTCTGCCCGTCTAGAGGACCACTTCGCCCGGCTTGGATAAAGACTTCTCCCGGCTTTGTTAAGGACTTCGGCCCGGTTGGCTGAAGACTTCTCCCGGTAAGGTGATCTTCAAGGGGTTAGTGTTAGTTTTTTTTAAGGGGGTATTGGGTGGGTTTAGAGTAGGGTTGGTTGTGTGGGTGGTGGGTTTTAATGTTGGGGGGGATTTGTAATTTTTTTTACAGGTAAAAGAGCTGATTACTTTGGGGCAATGCCCTGCAAAAGGCCCTTTTAAGGGCTATTTGTAATTTAGTGTAGGGTAGGACTTTTATTTTTATTTTGGGGGGGCTTTTTTATTTTGTTAAGGGGATTAGATTAGGTGTAATTAGTTTAAAAATCTTGCAATTTGTTTATTATTTTCTGTAATTTAGTGTTGTTGTTTTTTTTGTACTTTAGATAATTTTATTTAATTGTATTTAATTGTATTTAATTTAGGGAATTAATTTAATTATAGTGTAGTGCTAGTTGTTAGTGTAACTTAGGTTAGGTTTTATTTTACAGGTAAATTTGTCTTTTTTTAACTAGGTAGTTCTTAAATAGTTAATAACTATTTAATAACTATTCTACCTAGTTAAAATAAATACAAACTTGCCTGTAAAATAAAAATAAACCCTAAGCTAGATACAATTTAACTATTAGTTATATTGTAGGCAGCTAGCTTAGGGTTTACTTTATAGGTAAGTATTTAGTTTTAAATAGGAATTATTTAGTTAATTATTGTAATTTTATTTAGAATTATTTAAATTTTATTTCAGTTAGGGGGTGTTAGAGTTAGGGTTAGACTTAGATTTAGGGGTTAATAACTTTAATATAGTGGCGGCGACGTTGGGGGCAGCCGATTAGGGGTTAATAAATGTAGGTAGGTGTCAGCGATGTTAGGGACGGCAGATTAGGGGTTAATAATATTTAACTAGTGTTTGCGATACGGGAGTGCGGCGGTTTAGGGGTTAATATACAGGGAGTGCAGAAATATTAGGCAAGTTGTATTTTTGAGGATTAATTTTATTATTGAACAACAACCATGTTCTCAATGAACCCAAAAAACTCATTAATATCAAAGCTGAATATTTTTGGAAGTAGTTTTTAGTTTGTTTTTAGTTTTAGCTATTTTAGGGGGATATCTGTGTGTGCAGGTGACTATTACTGTGCATAATTATTAGGCAACTTAACAAAAAACAAATATATACCCATTTCAATTATTTATTTTTACCAGTGAAACCAATATAACATCTCAATATTCACAAATATACATTTCTGACATTCAAAAACAAATCAGTGACCAATATAGCCACCTTTCTTTGCAAGGACACTCAAAAGCCTGCCATCCATGGATTCTGTCAGTGTTTTGATCTGTTCACATCAACATTGCGTGCAGCAGCAACCACAGCCTCCCAGACACTGTTCAGAGAGGTGTACTGTTTTCCCTCCTTGTAAATCTCACATTTGATGATGGACCACAGGTTCTCAATGGGGTTCAGATCAGGTGAACAAGGAGGCCATGTCATTAGATTTTCTTCTTTTATACCCTTTCTTGCCAGCCACGCTGTGGAGTACTTGGACGCGTGTGATGGAGCATTGTCCTGCATGAAAATCATGTTTTTCTTGAAGGATGCAGACTTCTTCCTGTACCACTGCTTGAAGAAGGTGTCTTCCAGAAACTGGCAGTAGGACTGGGAGTTGAGCTTGACTCCATCCTCAACCCGAAAAGGCCCCACAAGCTCATCTTTGATGATACCAGCCCAAACCAGTACTCCACCTTGCTGGCGTCTGAGTCGGACTGGAGCTCTCTGCCCTTTACCAATCCAGCCATGGGCCCATCCATCTGGCCCATCAAGACTCACTCTCATTTCATCAGTCCATAAAACCTTAGAAAAATCAGTCTTGAGATATTTCTTGGCCCAGTCTTGATGTTTCAGCTTGTGTGTCTTGTTCAGTGGTGGTCGTCTTTCAGCCTTTCTTACCTTGGCCATGTCTCTGAGTATTGCACACCTTGTGCTTTTGGGCACTCCAGTGATGTTGCAGCTCTGAAATATGGCCAAACTGGTGGCAAGTGGCATCTTGGCAGCTGCACGCTTGACTTTTCTCAGTTCATGGGCAGTTATTTTGCGCCTTGGTTTTTCCACATGCTTCTTGCGACCCTGTTGACTATTTTGAATGAAACTCTTGATTGTTCGATGATCACGCTTCAGAAGCTTTGCAATTTTAAGAGTGCTGCATCCCTCTGCAAGATATCTCACTATTTTTGACTTTTCTGAGCCTGTCAAGTCCTTCTTTTGACCCATTTTGCCAAAGGAAAGGAAGTTGCCTAATAATTATGCACACCTGATATAGGGTGTTGATGTCATTAGACCACACCCCTTCTCATTACAGAGATGCACATCACCTAATATGCTTAATTGGTAGTAGGCTTTCGAGCCTATACAGCTTGGAGTAAAACAACATGCATAAAGAGGATGATGTGGTCAAAATACTCATTTGCCTAATAATTCTGCACTCCCTGTATTTATTATAGTAACGGCGATGTCTGGTTCGGCAGATTAGGGGTTAAAAATGTATTTTAGTGTTTGCGTGTGGGGGGCCCTCGGTTTAGGGGTTAATAGGTAGTTTATGGGTGTTAGTGTACATTTTAGCACTTTAGTTAAGAGTTTTATGCTACGGCGTTGTAGTGTAAAACTCTTAACTACTGACTTTAAAATGCGGTACCAGTCTTGACAGAAGAGGGTCTACCACTCACTTTTTGTCAGACTCGCAATACTGGCGCTATGCAAGTCGCATTGGAAAAAGAGGATATGCAATTTACGTAAGTGGATTTGCGGTATTTCCAAGATTAGCACTTTACTAGGTTGTGCAGATAATGTTTTCTTTAGAATGGGGTCTCTCATTTGTGTTTTTCCAAAACATTTCCCAGTGGCCTTATGATCAGAATTAAACTGTGTGATAAAGAGAGGTTGTCCATTCTGTACCTTTTCAATATTTTTGTTACTATTAATGGAGTCGGTCAAAAGTATATTTCTATCTAATTTTCTGGCCCTATCACAGCTATTTATAATCAAATCAGATGGATAGCCTTTTTCCATAAATCTAGAAGTCAAGGTCTTAGACTGTTCATTATATTTATCTATGGAAGAGCAATTGCGCCTAATCCTACAGAATTGGCTAAAGGGAATATTCATTTTCCAATTCAATAAATGATTGCTGTTAAATTGTAAGAAGTTATTGCAATCAACTTGCTTAAAATGGGTGGAAGTGCAGATATTACCATTCATAGCCCATGATAAAACTACATCTAAGAACTCTATGACTGATTCTTGTATGTTAAAAGTAAAGCCTATGCCCATATTGTTGTCATTAAGGTGTGTAACAAAATCCATTGCGTCAGCTGTGGATCCCTCAAAGATGAAAATGAGGTCATCAATATAACGGCCATAGAACACCATATTGCCCCCCCCCCCATTTTGAGTTATATATATATAATTCTTCAAATTGTCCCATGAAGAGATTTGCAAAACTCGGGGCAAATCTGGTGCCCATGGCCGTTCCCTTGATTTGTAGATAGAATTCGTCAAGGAACTGAAAGTAATTGTGTTTAAGGATATAATCAATCAGAGTAAGAAGATATTCTTTTTGTAACATAGGCATGTAGATATCTTCATCCAGATATGCTTTAGTTGTATGAAGAACTAGGACAGATCAGTAAAAAACTGATATTATTGTACACCTGTTTAGCACTCACGTTCCTGTGTTTCAATTAGGAAGGATAGATGGTTTGAGACTCCTGGATGGAGTACTGAACTTTAATATATAAAATTTAACCTTTGATAGAAATCTTTAAAATTGTAAATTCACACAAGGACAAAACATTTAAAATTAACGTCTGCTATTTAAATCCGTTCACATAAATTATGGATTATCACATGTGCATAGAGGATAATGAGTAAATCTCAAGTTGAAAGTGGTGAGATTGCTGGCAACTTGATATATCAATGTCAGATGGGTATACGATCTTAAGCTTAGGCAACTTATTCAATTCTGCTGGTGAAATACCAGACTATGCAGTTTGCGCTTATTTGCTTATAAAGTTGCTTTTATTTTGTGCCTTAATTAGGTTGTATTAACTAACACACTCCTCAATTCGATCGTAGTTATGTTATATCTTTTCTAAATAATACACCTATGTTAATAACACTAATTGCAGAGTAACTAAGGAGATTAACTATCCTATATCTTATAAGGTTTATACGTTCAGCATTATTCTGTGTTTAAAGTGTTATGAAATGCCTACCAATATCTACAATGATATATAGGTTGCGATTGGTGTATGTCAGAGAATAGTGGGATCAACTTACAAAACAGTGGATATTTCTGAACTGTCGCTTCTTATAAGTGGCTATTCTATACACAAATTCTAATGCTTTTACCTATTGTTATGAATGGTTATTGAATATCACTCGTCTGTGCCATACACTCTAAGTATATCAAGTTATTTAAATTAATAGGTATAGAGAGTAATGGGGTTACTTTATTAAAGTTCCTTATTGATCACCTTTAATACTCCATATAATTATTATATGTTGGATTACAGCTCACTGGTATTGCGAGTATCAAAATACTTAGAATATACTTGTTGGGTAGATGCCACTGCAAGGAAATAGTTACATTTGGTATAATATTACCATTATTTTATTGCCATTGCTGCTTATACGCTGCAGCCATATTAAAGCTTCGGTCATGTGTTTCAGTTCACTATTTAATAACACTGCTATGTCAAAACTTTGTCTGAATCTGACATTGAAATACGTTTGGATATTTAGTTTCAATTGCTAGTAATATAAGGCAACATTAGTGTTCGTAATCACTGAGTTCTTTTTGGCTGCTACAATTTTACCGTTTTATACCTAGATTGTTACAAAATAGAACTATTCTAGGGTATAGATATGACGATCTCCTTTACATTATAAAGCTTTTGAGGTAGTGCCCTTTTGAATTATCAGACAGTATTAACGTTCACTTACTGCAATTAGAGCCCTACTATTAAAGAGTATACCGGTCTATACCTCTAATCATATAAAAGTGCTGGATGGCAGCGTATCCGTTATATTGATATTAACGGTTGATAAGTAAGGAATACTATAGCTGTTATAGTTGTAGCATATTAGTCTAGATATAGTTATCAGTTTAAATCTTCTGTCACTCAATATTAATTAGTGAAGCATAACTTTCAGGGTTACCAACCTATACCTTAGGAGCTTAATGCCTATTGTCCACACTTATAATATTGGTATAGTGTCTAGTTGTTCACTAAGAATTACCGGTCTATAGCTCTAAAAGTTCACAACTATTAACCCCCAAACAGGTGTACAATAATATCAGTTTTTTACTGATCTGTCCTAGTTGAAATTTGAGTACACAGCACCCCTCTTTTCTTCTATTATATAACTCAGCTTTATTGTGTAGCTGATTTATTACATGTAAATTAAATTCCTGTATTGATCTATTAGTAGTGCCTTAGTAACCCCCTTTTTCTTTTTTTTAGTTGTATGAAGACCTATGTCATGTGCTATATTGGAATATTGAGTTCCCACATCACAAGATAGCCATAAATAATTGACATTGTCACTACGTTTGATGTAAGATAGCTTTTGTAGCAAATCTTTTGTATCCTTAATGTAGGATGACAAATTGCAAACATATTTCTGAAGGAATATATCCACATACTCGGACAGTTTGTCCGTTATACTATTAATTCCTGCGATGATAGGCCTCCCAGGGGGGACCTTATCATCCTTAGATCTCCTTATCTCCCATAGACAAAAATTGGTGGATGATTAGAAATTGATATAATTCAAAAGGAACTAGAAGGGTTTATGGAAAACCCAGAATATATTTATAAAACACAGTATTAGACTAGAAATACTATTTCGAATTCGAATGTCACCTTTGAATTCAAATCTCACATTCAAATTTGAATATTACATTTATAATACACAGTATTAGACTAGAAATAATATTTTGAATTTGAATGTTACATTCGAATTCGAAAGTAGCATTCAAATTCGAATATTACATTTATTAAACACAGTTGTAAACTAGAAATACTATTTCGAATTTGACTGTGATATTCCAATTCAAATATTACATTTAAAAAACAGTATTAGACTATAAACACTATTTCAAATTCGAACGTGACATTCGAACTCTAATGTAGCATTCAAATTCGAATATTACATTTATTAAACACAGTTATAGAATAGAAATACTATTTTAAATTTGAATCTTACATTCGAATTTGAATGTCTTATTCGAATTCGAATATTAAGTTTATATAACACAGTTTTAGACTAGAAATACTATTTCGAATTTGAATGTGACATTCAAATTCGAATGTAACATTCAAATTCGAATATCACATTTATTAAACACAGTTGTAAACTAGAAATACTATTTTGAATTTGAATGTGACATTCGAATTTGAATGTAGCTTTCGAATTCGAATATTACATTTATTAAACACAGTTGTAGACTAGAAATACTATTTCGAATTTGAATCTTACATTCAATTTCGAATGTCACATTCGAATTCGAACGAATATTTTCAAATTTTATTTAAAAATGTGAAAATGAAAATTTGAAAATAGAATGTTAGAATGTTATATAAACATTCTAAATTTGATTAGAACGAACGAATATATCAAAATTAGTTTTAAATTTTGAATTACAGTTTTTGAATGTCACTTTCGAACTTGAATGTGACATTCGAATGTCACATTCGAATTCGAATGTCACATTCAAATTCTAATATTACATTTATAAAACACAATTGTAGACTAGAAATAATATTTCAAATTCGAATGTCACATTCAAATTTGAATATTACATTTATAAAACACAGTATTAGACTAGAAATACTATTTCAAATTCGAATGTGACATTCGAATTTGAATGTAGCATTCAAATTTGAATGTAGCATTCAAATTTGAATATTACATTTATTAAACACAATTGTAGACTAGAAATACTATTTCGAATTTGAATCTTACATTCGAATTCGAATGTCACATCCAAATTCGAATATTACATTTTGAAATTGAATGAATAGATAGCTAAACATTCTATTATTCGAACGAATATTTTCATTTTTTTTTAAAATATCTTTATTGAGAACCCAAGCGGGTGCACCACAATGAGGAGTAAAACAATACATATGAATTGGCAACAATTCGGTTTACACAGAGATGGTATCGTAGTCAGGCACTTACATCATGTGATGTGATAGGCGTAATTTTGGGAGATTCCCAATGTGGTTAATTCCCTGCCTGGCTAATTTTAACTTTTCTGAATGGAGAAACAGGGTGGGGGGGGACAGGGAAAGCTAAGGTGGATCATATAAGTGGACAGGGAGGAGGGTGGGATAGAGTGGGAGGTGGTGAGGGAGGGGGGGGATGGAAAAGGGGTCACAGTACATTCCTAGTAGGTTTAAACAGTCAAAATCATATGTCAAAGTAACAAGGTATTAAGAAACCTGGTAGCTAGTCTCCTGGGGAGGCAACACGTCTGATACATCTGGTAGGCTTAGCTCTTAAAGCTGTGAAATGTGAGAAGCCTGGAGTTCGAGGAGGAGGCACTCGATCCACCCTTTGTAGAGTGTAGTTTGTCTCCCTGCGTACATGGGATAGTGAAGGTGGAAGGATGGGAGGGGAAGGATAGGGGGGGAGTGGATGTTGTCAGGGGTCACTTACATTTCCTATGGACCAATTGCCTTTCAGTCATTCTGGCATAATGTACGTGCTACTGGTGAAGGGGGACAATATCTGTGTACGTATGTTGGCAGGCATAGTCAATAAATAGGGCTCCCATTTTAAGAAAAAAAAAAGCTTTGATTCTTCTCTCTAGGTCTCCTTTAACATCCACCTGCTCTATCAACAGCTGTGTGTGCAGTAGACTAATGAATTGTGTTAAGTGTGGTGGCTTGCAAGAAATCCATTGCTTTAGTATCAGTTTTCTAGATACTAGAATGGCGGTGTTCAAGAAGCGGTCCTGTTGAGTGCTCTGTGTGTGTCCCCTAAGAAAGAAACCATCCTGAATTGTTAGGACCAGTTGTGTGCCACAGATCTTTTTCAACCAGTACTGGATCTTACTTCAGTACTGAGCTATTCTGGGGCAGCTCCAGAACAAGTGCGTGGTATCTGGTTTAGGTGAGGAGCATTTAAGGCATGTGTCTAGTGCGTCTGGTACCCATTTGACTCTCAACTGGAGGTGTATGAATTTAAGGTGCATCTCTCTGTAGGCCATCACTAATGTGCTACTATCTACCAGCTTAAAGTTGTCTGAGATGGTGTCCTTGCTAACGCAGAGGTCTGTGTTATGCTTCCATTTAGCACTCAGTTGCTGTAAGATCTCAGTAAATATGTCCTCCATGATTAAGCTATAAATGTATGAAATAGAGTGTGATCCTTGTTTAGTCAGAGAACAGATAGTGTCTATTGGGGTATTGGTCCTACAGCTGAATCCTTCAGACAGCAATTTGTGGGCATAGTGAGTGGATTGAAGGTATGCGAATGTGCTATGTCTAGGGAGGTCAAATTTGTCCTGTAAGTGTGATATCGGGAATGGTTTATCAGTGAGGGGATCTATCAGTTGTGAGATTGCACTTAGTCCCTTCTCTTCCCACAGAGCAAACATTTGTGTGGTCATGCCTGGAAGGAAGGTAGGGTTGCCCTGTAATGGGAGATGTCTGGTGATTTTGCTAGGGAGTTTCCACCATTTGCACACCTTCACCCATTTCCTGAGTGGGTCTTTGAATAAGATGTGATCTTTAACTTGCGTAGGAAGTGAGGTAGGAATGCTAGATGGAGTGAATGAACTAAGCACTTCTCAAGCTGCTCGTCATTAAAGACTGAGGTGCGCACCAGCCATTCAAAGACTATTTTTGTCAATGTCACCCAATTATACCATTCGACATTCAGGAGTTTCAATACCCCTTTGACAGTTGGTAAGACTAATTTCATTCTACTAATTCTATGTTTCCTCGAATTCCATGCGAAGTTGCTCTAAGCACTAGAGATGTTCTTCAGATCATTTTGGATTAGTAGCAAGGGGAGTAATTGCAAAGGATACAATAGTTTGGGCATTGCTATCATTTTGATTAGGCTCACTCTACCCGATAGGGACATTGGTAGTCTAGCCCAACCTGCCAGCAGTGAGCGAATCTGCGCAATCACGGGAGGGATATTCAGTTTGTAGATTAGGTGTGGATTAACGTGTAGGCGAATGCCCAGATACTTAAAAGAACCGTCTGTAATCTTAAACATAGTTTGTATAGCTGTGGAGAGTTGTGGTTTAACGAGGTATGTCAGTTCCGATTTTTCCAAGTTCACTTTGTAGCCTGAAATTGCTCCAAACTGTTGAAATATGGAGACGAGTTTGGGTATAGCGATGTCTGGGTTGGTTATGTATAGGAGTAGGTCGTCAGTGTATAATGATAGGTGCATGGAGTGGGACCCTACTTTTGTTGCTTCTATCGTGTTTCTTATGTATATGGCTAAGGGTTCTATGGCTAGGTTGAACAGGAGGGGTGACAGAGGGCATCCCTGTCTGGTGCCCCTTTCGAGGGAGAATGGCTGGGACACTTCTTCATTTACTATTATTGAGGTGCGTGGATTGTGATATAATTTTTGTATGAGATTATGGAAATCTCCAGTGATACCAAATTTCCCCAGGGTGGTCAGTAAATGATCCCATTCTACTCTATCGAACGCCTTTTCCACGTCGACAGAGAGAAATCATGCTTCTGTTTGTGTTTCATATTTGTTTGAATTTTTCCCTTGCCAGTAGTGGTCAATAACCGCCAGTGTCTTACGTATGTTAGTGACTGAAGAGCGATGCCTCATGAATCCCGTCTGATCTTTATGAATGACTGTTCCTAGTACATCAGCTAATCTTTTTTCCAGTATAGTTGTGAAGAGTTTATATTCATTGTTCAAGAGTGCTATCGGTTTATAAGAGGCAGGGGTCGTCGGGTCTCTATCTGGCTTCAGAATTAAGCACATAAGTGCATCTGTGAAGTCAGCTGGGGGGGGTTGCTGGGCCCTTTAGGTACGCTATGAATGTTTGAGCTAGTAAGGGGCTTAGCTCTGTTTGTAAGAGCTTGTAGGACTCAATTGGTATCTTATCAGGGCCGGGAGCCTTGCCTAGTTTGGCTGCTTTAATAGCTTTCAGGACTTCCGACGGGTGAATTGGAGCGTTAAGTTGTTCTAAATTGTCTAAACTGACGGAGGGGGGTCAATCTGGTCCCAGAATTGGTCCCTGTCATACTGTGTGCATGGCTGTGCGGAGTAGAGTGTGGAGTAAAAGTTTAAAAACTCTGCTGTAATTGATCTGGTATCTGAATGGAATACCCCCAGTGCTTGAATAGAGGGAATTATAGATTTAGGAGTGACTAATTTTACCATATTGGCCAACAGTCTCCCTGTCTTATTTACGAATCTGTAAAACTGGCCTTTTCTATGTGTTTGAAAGAGTTGATCCTGTTGACACAGGGCATCATCCCTTAGTTTCTTTTTGTATTAGTATTTACTTCTGTTTTGAGGGAAGGGGTCGGCTAGGTATTGGTTGTAGGTGGCTGTTACTTCTGCGGTGGTTGTGGTTTCCACCCTTTTCCGTTTAGCGTTATAGTGAGTGGTAAAACTAGTGATTTGTCCCCTCATGACTGTCTTGGATGCACCCCAGAAGATGCCCGGGTTATTAAGATGTTGGGCATTGAAGTTGTGGTATTCTTCCCACTGGGCTTTTAGGTGTTTTCTGAACTCAATGTTGTGATATAGGTATGTAGGGAATCTCCAGTTTCCTTGGGTAGGAGTGTGGGGACGAGGGCTAAGTTGCAGCCATTTGGGCGCATGATCTGAGATTATTATGTCCGAGATATCTGTTTGTGAGATCTGTGCGTGTAACTGTTTGGAGCAAAAGAAATAATTGATGCGTGAAAGTGTCCCATGTGTTTTGGAAGCGCACGTAAAGTCCCTCCTGGTCGGGTGGCGCGAACGCCATAGATCAATGAGGCTTAGTGACGTTTTGAAAGCAGCCACTATTGCCGTTTCCTTTTTTCGTTTTTTAGCATAAATTTTCTCTTGTCTTTTTGTGTGTGTGTGTCAACCCTGCAATCTAATGGTAAATCCTGGATTAGGTTGAAGTCCCCCCCATTAACAGTAGTTTGTCAGCATGTAAGGCTAGGGTGGTCTGTAAGGAATACCAAAATTGTGGCCTTAGTTGGTTGGGACCGTAGACGTTACATATGATGTATGTTTGGTTATCTGAGTGTAGGCTAGCTATGATGTATCTGCCCCTTGGGTCTATTATAATGGGGTTGATTTGGACTGACAATCCCTTTTTAACCAGTATGGCAACCCCTCTTTTGCACCCCTCAGTAGGGGCATAGAAGACCTGGCCCACCCATCTGCTTTTTAATTTCTCATGCTCTGCTTCCGTAAGGTGTATCTCCTGCAAGAGGGCATTGTCTGTATGAAGATGCATTAGGTGTTGTAGTATAGTTCTACGTTTGGTCGAGGAGGTAATACCCCCAAATTCCAGGACACTATTTTAAGGGGGTGTGCCATGGTGTTGAGAGGTGAGAGATAAGTTTGGTGGATGTCTTATGGTGAGTGTATTTAGCTTGAGTCTATACTGTCTCAGGTCAATTAAATGAGAAATGGTGGGTCCTTTGTTTGGCTCACAATGTGGTTGGCAATTAAGTTTAATGGGGTTAGGAGTGTGTGTCTGAGGTGCCAGCAGCTTACAGTCTGAGCTGTCCATGGTCAGAAATCTGGGCAGGATCCGGATGCTCCTCCACCAACCTAGTGATATAAAAATGCACGGGTGTAAGAACATAACAACATACTACATGGTGGGGGGAGGGTATGAAGGGAGAGCCCAAAGCTGACAAAATGAGGCAGAGCATGTGGGGTGAGAAGAAGCTTAACAGTAGACCCAAAAGGGGTTCAAATGCAAACATTTCTAGAATTACAGCAACAATATGAACAGAAACATATAAAAACAGATACTAAGTCCTTAAGTTGAACATTAGAAGCAGCCTTTGAAGTATGTTGCCCATTCTGCAAGTTGCATGGGATGAGTAAATGGATGTCTACCGGGTACTTCCTTCAACCCTCGCCATTGCGGGTTTCAGCGTCTAGGAACTCTTGCAGCTGTTGCGGGTTCAGGAAGAACTTAGGGCCTCCAGGCGTTGTCAGTCTCAGTTTAGCAGAAAAGAGAAATGAGGAGTGTAGATGGAGCAGAGCGGGGCAAATTCCTTTCGCCTTCTGGCCACCTCCGCAGAGAAGTCCTGAAAGATAAGGAGTTTGTGGCCCTCATAGAGTAGATCAGGTTTGGACCTGTATGCCTTTAGGACCGCCAACTTCTCCTGAAATCTGAGTAGCTTGAAGATGACTTGTCTTGGTCTCTGGTTGGGTTTGGCTGGTGGCATTTCTGGGCCTATTCTGTGTGCCCTCTCAATATCTAGAGGCATTGTCTCTTGGTTCATCTGTAGCAATTTGGGTAATGTGTAAGCTGTGAACTCCATAAGATCTTTATTTTTGATCGACTCTGGGACCCCCACAATCCTTAGATTGTTGCGGCGGGATCGATTTTCGAGGTCGTCCAGTTTTTTCTGTAGTATTGAGTTGTGGCGTTCTAGGCGCTGTATGGCCATGGTGGATGTTTGTTGAGAGTCCTCCACATCGGATATCCTTTGCTCTGCTTGTTGCAGTCTAGTGGAGTATTGTCGAATCTTGGTAGTGAGAGTGTCCATACCTGTCTGCAATGTTTCCATTTTAGGTAGAAAGAAAGCCTTTAGGTCCTGGAGCAAATCGTGAGGTGGTTCAGAACTAATGTCTCTATGGACAGGGGAAGCAGACTCTGGGTGTATTTCTGCAGCATGTTTCTTGCTCCTGTCTGACATCTTTTGTCTACCAGCCATGATGGGTATAGCCTGCGACGCTGATACCTTGAAGTATTTGTCGACTTTCATAGGGGTTGTTGTTCGATGTTCCCCTCCTGTATATAGTTGTGGTTGGTGTTCTGCAGTGAGTTAATAAACTGGAGCTGTGGTTGTGGAGGAGATTCCTAGGTGGCGCTCTATATTCACCTAGTGGAGTGTGCGAGTAAAACTGTGGCACCCCCACACTTCTGGCGAAATATTTCTATGAAGGGCTACCAGCTAGAAGGCGTAGTGACAAGATGGAGGAGGCAGAATTAACCCAGTCTTGTGTCTTGCTACTTTTAGCAGGGTGGCTGATATTGTGATAGTAGTGTTGTAATTTGGCCAATAAACGCCAGGTTTTGCAGCTATGTGAGGGAAGCACTTTATGGGATCTGAGTGCTGATTAGGTAGGTTTCAGTGTGTGGGTTTTGTCCTGAAAGAATGACTTCTGTACTGGCAGTTTTAAGAGAATTCCCTGCTGTGCTGCTGTTCCCGCCACCCCAGAAATGCCCATACACTAGTGCTGTGTCCCATACATGTGCTGCCCTGGAAATGAGGTGACCAGCCCAAATGAAGTTGCACTATTCTGTGTCTTCACCTCTCACCCAACAGGCTCAGTGTGTTTCTACTGTTCACTTCTTAATGTGGCTTTCAGCGTGCACAGGGGGGGAAAAGAAAGTGAAACATTTTCAGTTTTGTTTTTTTATATATCCAAGATGGTGACTGCTCTAAGAAGCAGTGCATGCGTCGTGTTCCTACCCTGCTTGTACAGTGAGGTCCGGTCCCCAAATGCGGATTCTGATATGCTGGGCAGGCTAATTTGTCCCCTGCTGTACGGTTGTGTGAACACCTGTACTGTCCCTTGCTCTCTGCCGCTCCTGATCGCAGCTCTTCTCCAGCTGCTAACTTGCCGGTGGGGAAGCAGATATTGGAGGCTCCTTGCTGTGGGGGTGGTAGCCAGGATGTAATGATCTCCTGTCAAGGCTGGGTATTGCGCCTGGGGTCTAATACCGACTGCCAAGGGTTCCAGAGGAGAGAAAGAACAGAGCTTCTCTATCTTGCTGCTAGTCGGATCCGAATATTTTCAAATTTTATTGAAAAATTTGAAAATGAAAATTCGAAAATAGAATGTGCCAGTATATTGCAGGATTATAATACAATTTATTTAATAATCATTCTTTAAAATATCCTCCAATTAAATGCATATACGAAACAATTAAAATCAATATTTATTCCTAAATTCTTTGATTAGTTAAAATCTATATATACATTGAATTATATTTATAGAAACCAGATTATGAATCAAACTATACACCCTTATGCTGTTACAATATTCTATACAAAGAGCATAAAAAAATATACCTTTACAATTTACCTTATTCACTGTGAATCGCATTAAAATATCACAATAAAATACCAGAATATGGACCGCTAACTTTAACAGTGCCTAGTTAAACAATATAACAAGATACTTTAACAGCCTATTTCTATACCAATTTATCTGAGCTGAAATAAATCTTATTTAGCTACAATAAGGCAAATTCTAAAATATATATATAGTTGCAAATATAAATTACTTAGCACTAAATATGTCTAGTTAAACTACACAGGACTATGAACATAAGCTTGGAATACAAATTTACTAACTGTAACCTAGTTGTAGTTACCAAATACCTTTAACCCCTTAATGACAACTGACGTACCAGGTACGTCATGCAAAAACTTACTGTTAATGACAATAGACGTACCTGGTACGTCAGTTGTCTAACAGAGTGCTGGAAGTGATCACAATCACTTCCAGCAGCTCTGAGGGTATTGCAGTGATGCCTCGATATGGAGGCATCCTGCAATACCCCTTTACAAGCCTCCGATGCAGAGAGAGCCACTCTGTGGCCCTCTCTGCACCGGTAGCGATGGTGCCGATGGTGCCGTTGTCCGGGTGGGAGCAGGTGGGGGCGCGTGCGCGTGAACGTGCGCGCATTAGCCACACTGACACCAATGAAGGAAGGAAGGGGGGAAAAAAAGTTAAAACATTTTTTTTACATATAAAAGTATCTGGGGGGGGGTGGGGGTGGGGGTATTGGGAGGGGGCTGCTACACTACAGAAATAATTAAAAATAAAAATAAAAGTTAAAAATAAAATTAAAATACTTTGGTTTGTGGGGCCAAACTGGGTACTGGCAGACAGCTGCCAGTACCCAAGATGGCGGTAATTAGGTAGGGGAGAGGGTTAGAGAGCTGGAGGGGGGGACCAGGGAGGTTGGTGCTAAGGCAGGGGTCCATCACAACTAAAATATTTTATTATTTTTATTTAAAAAAAAAAAAAAAAACTCTTTTATTTAGTACTGGCAGACTTTCTGCCAGTACTTAAGATGGCGGGACCAATTGTGGGGTGGGGGAGGGAAGAGAGCTGTTTGGGAGGGATCAGGGGGTGGGATGTGTCAGGTGGGAGGCTGATCTCTAAAATTAACCCTGCAAGCTCCCTACAAGCTACCTAATTTAACCCCTTTACTGCTGGGCATAATTCACGTGTGATTATACCGTTACAGCAGTATACCTCTTCACGGTATTATATGTATATACCGTTACTGCAGTATACCTCAGTACAGTGCTATATGTTTATACTGTTACTACAGTATACCTCAGTACTGTACTATAGTTTTATACTGTTACTGCAATATACCTCAGTACTGTACTATAGGTTTATACTGTTACTGCATAATACCTCACTACTGTACTATACCGTTACTGAAGTATACATCATACTGTAATATACCTCAGTACTGTACTATAGGATTATACCGTTACTGCAGTATACCTCAGTACTGTACTATATGTTTATACTATTACTGCAGTATACTTCATTACTGTACTATAGGTTTATACAATTACTGCAGTATTCCTCAGTACAGTACTATAGGTTTATACTATTACTGCAATATACCTCAGTACTGTACTATAGGTTTGTACCGTTACTGCAGTATACCTCAGTACTGTATTATAGTTTTATACCAATACTGTAATATACCTTAATACTGTATTATATGTTTATACCTTTACTGCAGCATACCTTAGTACTGTATTATATGTTTATACCTTTACTGCAGTATACCTCAGTACTGTACAATAGGTTTATACCTTTACTGCAGTATACCTCAGTACAGTACTATAGGTTTATACCGTTACTGCAATATACCTCAGTACTGTATTATAGGTTTATACCGTTACTGCAATATACCTCAGTACTGTATTATAGGATTATACCGTTACTGCAGTATACCTCAGGTTTATACCGTTACTGCAATATACCTCAGTACTGTATCATAGGATTATACCGTTACTGCAGTATACCTCAGTACTGTACTATAGGTTTATACCGTTACTGCAGCATACCTTAGTACTGTATTAAACGTTTATACTGTTAGTGCAGTATACCTTAGTACTGTATTATACGTTTATATCATTACTGCAGTATACCTCAGTACTGTATTATAGGATTATACCATTACTGCAGTATACCTCAGTACTGTATTATAGGTTTATACCATTACTACAGTATACCTCAGCACTGTATTATAGGTTTATACCGTTACTACAGCATACCTCAGCACTGTACTATAGGATTATACCGTTACTGCATATTATCTCAGCACTGTACTATAGGATTATACCGTTACTGCAGTATACCTCAGCACTGTACTATAGGTTTATAACTTAACTGCAGAATACCTCAGTACTGCACTATAGGTTTATACAGTTACTGAAGTATACCTCAGTACTGTACTATAGGTTTATACCGTGTCTGCAGTATACCTCAGTACTGCACTATAGGTTTATACCGTTACTGTAGTATACCTCAGTACTGTACTATAGGTTTATACCGTTACTGCAGTATACCTGTAGGTTACGCATGATTCTTATGTGTCTTTAGGTTATGTATGAGTCTTACGGCTCTTTAGGTTTTAGGGTTTTTTATATATGTAATTATTATTATTTTTTAATAAATACAAAAATCACAATAATGTGGTTAACACAGAAATAAATATAAAATGAAAAAATGTGTAAGAAAAACCACACACACACATAGTAATAATAATACAGACCAACCAGTATGTAGGAATATATTCAAAGTGAAAAGAGTCTTTAATGGAAATAATCACATAAATACAAATAATTTAAACATTGTTTTCCACAAGGAAGAAAAACATCATTGCATAATACTGTGTAAATCTTCACATAGTTTAGCTGCTGATGGGATGTTTAGAAGATGATGGGATGTTTAGAAGCTGATGGGATGTTTATCTGCTGATGGGATGATTAGCTGCTGATGGGATGATTAGCTGCTGATGGGATGATTAGCTGCTGATGGGATGTTTAGCTGCTGATGGGATGTTTATCTGCTGATGGGATGTTTAGCTGCTGATGGGATGTTTATCTGCTGATGGGATGTTTATCTGCTGATGGGATGATTAGCTGCTGATGGGATGTTTAGCTGCTGATGGGATGTTTAGCTGCTGATGGGATGTTTAGCTGCTGATGGGATGTTTATCTGCTGATGGGATGTTTAGCTGCTGATGGGATGTTTAGCTGCTGATGGGATTTTTAGCTGCTGAAGGGATGTTTACCTGCTGATGGGATGTTTACCTGCTGATGGGATGTTTAGCTGCTGATGGGATGTTTAGCTGCTGAAGGGATGTTTAGCTGCTGAAGGGATGTTTAGCTGCTGATGGGATGTTTAGCTGCTGATGGGATGTTTAGTTGCTATAACCCGCCCGCCCGCCCTAACCTCCACCACCAACCTAAGTGAAAATGTTAGTAAGAAGCAAAATTAGTATATACAATATATATATATATCAGAGCATTGCAGGTTACCATGGCAACACTGATTTAAAACTGTCAGGAGTAGGGCACAGGCAGATGAAGGAGGGGCGGGCGAGTGCACACGGGGGGGGGGGGCATGGGGAAATGAGGTGACCAGCCCAAATGAAGTTGCACTATTCTGTGTCTTCACCTCTCACCCAACAGGCTCAGTGTGTTTCTACTGTTCACTTCTTAATGTGGCTTTCAGCGTGCACAGGGGGGGAAAAGAAAGTGAAACATTTTCAGTTTTGTTTTTTTATATATCCAAGATGGTGACTGCTCTAAGAAGCAGTGCATGCGTCGTGTTCCTACCCTGCTTTTACAGTGAGGTCCGGTCCCCAAATGCGGATTCTGATATGCTGGGCAGGCTAATTTGTCCCCTGCTGTACGGTTGTGTGAACACCTGTACTGTCCCTTGCTCTCTGCCGCTCCTGATCGCAGCTCTTCTCCAGCTGCTAACTTGCCGGTGGGGAAGCAGATATTGGAGGCTCCTTGCTGTGGGGGTGGTAGCCAGGATGTAATGATCTCCTGTCAAGGCTGGGTATTGCGCCTGGGGTCTAATACCGACTGCCAAGGGTTCCAGAGGAGAGAAAGAACAGAGCTTCTCTATCTTGCTGCTAGTCGGATCCGAATATTTTCAAATTTTATTGAAAAATTTGAAAATGAAAATTCGAAAATAGAATGTGCCAGTATATTGCAGGATTATAATACAATTTATTTAATAATCATTCTTTAAAATATCCTCCAATTAAATGCATATACGAAACAATTAAAATCAATATTTATTCCTAAATTCTTTGATTAGTTAAAATCTATATATACATTGAATTATATTTATAGAAACCAGATTATGAATCAAACTATACACCCTTATGCTGTTACAATATTCTATACAAAGAGCATAAAAAAATATACCTTTACAATTTACCTTATTCACTGTGAATCGCATTAAAATATCACAATAAAATACCAGAATATGGACCGCTAACTTTAACAGTGCCTAGTTAAACAATATAACAAGATACTTTAACAGCCTATTTCTATACCAATTTATCTGAGCTGAAATAAATCTTATTTAGCTACAATAAGGCAAATTCTAAAATATATATATAGTTGCAAATATAAATTACTTAGCACTAAATATGTCTAGTTAAACTACACAGGACTATGAACATAAGCTTGGAATACAAATTTACTAACTGTAACCTAGTTGTAGTTACCAAATACCTTTAACCCCTTAATGACAACTGACGTACCAGGTACGTCATGCAAAAACTTACTGTTAATGACAATAGACGTACCTGGTACGTCAGTTGTCTAACAGAGTGCTGGAAGTGATCACAATCACTTCCAGCAGCTCTGAGGGTATTGCAGTGATGCCTCGATATGGAGGCATCCTGCAATACCCCTTTACAAGCCTCCGATGCAGAGAGAGCCACTCTGTGGCCCTCTCTGCACCGGTAGCGATGGTGCCGATGGTGCCGTTGTCCGGGTGGGAGCAGGTGGGGGCGCGTGCGCGTGAACGTGCGCGCATTAGCCACACTGACACCAATGAAGGAAGGAAGGGGGGAAAAAAAGTTAAAACATTTTTTTTACATATAAAAGTATCTGGGAGGGGGAGGGGGTGGGGGTATTGTGAGGGGGCTGCTACACTACAGAAATAATTAAAAATAAAAATAAAAGTTAAAAATAAAATTAAAATACTTTGGTTTGTGGGGCCAAACTGGGTACTGGCAGACAGCTGCCAGTACCCAAGATGGCGGTAATTAGGTAGGGGAGAGGGTTAGAGAGCTGGAGGGGGGGACCAGGGAGGTTGGTGCTAAGGCAGGGGTCCATCACAACTAAAATATTTTATTATTTTTATTTAAAAAAAAAAAAAAAAACTCTTTTATTTAGTACTGGCAGACTTTCTGCCAGTACTTAAGATGGCGGGAACAATTGTGGGGTGGGGGAGGGAAGAGAGCTGTTTGGGAGGGATCAGGGGGTGGGATGTGTCAGGTGGGAGGCTGATCTCTAAAATTAACCCTGCAAGCTCCCTACAAGCTACCTAATTTAACCCCTTTACTGCTGGGCATAATTCACGTGTGATTATACCGTTACAGCAGTATACCTCTTCACGGTATTATATGTATATACCGTTACTGCAGTATACCTCAGTACAGTGCTATATGTTTATACTGTTACTACAGTATACCTCAGTACTGTACTATAGTTTTATACTGTTACTGCAATATACCTCAGTACTGTACTATAGGTTTATACTGTTACTGCATAATACCTCACTACTGTACTATACCGTTACTGAAGTATACATCATACTGTAATATACCTCAGTACTGTACTATAGGATTATACCGTTACTGCAGTATACCTCAGTACTGTACTATATGTTTATACTATTACTGCAGTATACTTCATTACTGTACTATAGGTTTATACAATTACTGCAGTATTCCTCAGTACAGTACTATAGGTTTATACTATTACTGCAATATACCTCAGTACTGTACTATAGGTTTGTACCGTTACTGCAGTATACCTCAGTACTGTATTATAGTTTTATACCAATACTGTAATATACCTTAATACTGTATTATATGTTTATACCTTTACTGCAGCATACCTTAGTACTGTATTATATGTTTATACCTTTACTGCAGTATACCTCAGTACTGTACAATAGGTTTATACCTTTACTGCAGTATACCACTATAGGTTTATACCGTTACTGCAATATACCTCAGTACTGTATTATAGGTTTATACCTTTACTGCAGTATACCTCAGTACTGTACAATAGGTTTATACCTTTACTGCAGTATACCTCAGTACAGTACTATAGGTTTATACCGTTACTGCAATATACCTCAGTACTGTATTATAGGTTTATACCGTTACTGCAATATACCTCAGTACTGTATTATAGGATTATACCGTTACTGCAGTATACCTCAGGTTTATACCGTTACTGCAATATACCTCAGTACTGTATCATAGGATTATACCGTTACTGCAGTATACCTCAGTACTGTACTATAGGTTTATACCGTTACTGCAGCATACCTTAGTACTGTATTAAACGTTTATACTGTTAGTGCAGTATACCTTAGTACTGTATTATACGTTTATATCATTACTGCAGTATACCTCAGTACTGTATTATAGGATTATACCATTACTGCAGTATACCTCAGTACTGTATTATAGGTTTATACCATTACTACAGTATACCTCAGCACTGTATTATAGGTTTATACCGTTACTACAGCATACCTCAGCACTGTACTATAGGATTATACCGTTACTGCATATTATCTCAGCACTGTACTATAGGATTATACCGTTACTGCAGTATACCTCAGCACTGTACTATAGGTTTATAACTTAACTGCAGAATACCTCAGTACTGCACTATAGGTTTATACAGTTACTGAAGTATACCTCAGTACTGTACTATAGGTTTATACCGTGTCTGCAGTATACCTCAGTACTGCACTATAGGTTTATACCGTTACTGTAGTATACCTCAGTACTGTACTATAGGTTTATACCGTTACTGCAGTATACCTGTAGGTTACGCATGATTCTTATGTGTCTTTAGGTTATGTATGAGTCTTACGGCTCTTTAGGTTTTAGGGTTTTTTATATATGTAATTATTATTATTTTTTAATAAATACAAAAATCACAATAATGTGGTTAACACAGAAATAAATATAAAATGAAAAAATGTGTAAGAAAAACCACACACACACATAGTAATAATAATACAGACCAACCAGTATGTAGGAATATATTCAAAGTGAAAAGAGTCTTTAATGGAAATAATCACATAAATACAAATAATTTAAACATTGTTTTCCACAAGGAAGAAAAACATCATTGCATAATACTGTGTAAATCTTCACATAGTTTAGCTGCTGATGGGATGTTTAGAAGATGATGGGATGTTTAGAAGCTGATGGGATGTTTATCTGCTGATGGGATGATTAGCAGCTGATGGGATGATTAGCTGCTGATGGGATGATTAGCTGCTGATGGGATGTTTAGCTGCTGATGGGATGTTTATCTGCTGATGGGATGTTTAGCTGCTGATGGGATGTTTATCTGCTGATGGGATGTTTATCTGCTGATGGGATGATTAGCTGCTGATGGGATGTTTAGCTGCTGATGGGATGTTTAGCTGCTGATGGGATGTTTAGCTGCTGATGGGATGTTTATCTGCTGATGGGATGTTTAGCTGCTGATGGGATGTTTAGCTGCTGATGGGATTTTTAGCTGCTGAAGGGATGTTTACCTGCTGATGGGATGTTTACCTGCTGATGGGATGTTTAGCTGCTGATGGGATGTTTAGCTGCTGAAGGGATGTTTAGCTGCTGAAGGGATGTTTAGCTGCTGATGGGATGTTTAGCTGCTGATGGGATGTTTAGTTGCTATAACCCGCCCGCCCGCCCTAACCTCCACCACCAACCTAAGTGAAAATGTTAGTAAGAAGCAAAATTAGTATATACAATATATATATATATCAGAGCATTGCAGGTTACCATGGCAACACTGATTTAAAACTGTCAGGAGTAGGGCACAGGCAGATGAAGGAGGGGCGGGCGAGTGCACACGGGGGGGGGGGCATGGGGATAAAAAAAAGCTTAAAACAAATTGTTCTAATGAAGCTGAGGCCGCCCTGATGGTCGACCTCCTGGAGGCCCGGCTGTATCACTGGTAGCTCCGCCCCATGATGTTGGCAAGAAATTATGCTGAATAGCTAATAGTAAGTTGCTAATATTTTCGGATTTTCTGACATGTTAAAAAAAACACAAATCAGTTCTAGCCTGCCCTGCTTCCACCCACCACCGGCTATAACGGATTTTTTTTTTTTTTTTTTTAACATGTTAGGAAATCCGAAAATGTTAGCAACTTATTATTAGCTATTCAGCATAAGTTCTTGCCAACATTTCTCATACATACGATTAGAAAAAGGAAACTTCTTACATTTTCTGGGCCTTGCAAGTAAAACATCTGCTCCTGCTCTGACTGAAGCTGAGTTACTTACCGGCCTGAAAGTGAAACCATCGATGTCCTCAAGTTCCTCAACAGTAGGACCCGGCAGGGGAGCATCTTGAAGTTGGAATTATTCAAGTGGCAGCAGTCGACTTTACACAAATTCTCGCCAGTACCTCGCTGAGTTGCAGTCTATGCGGTTTCCTTGCACTTGCACAGGGAGATAATCAGCACTGGTCACATTCTCCTGGTGCTGTCAATCACCAGGAGAACATGATCGTCTCTGATTGGCTCCCTCGCTAGGAGGCATGAAGAGGGCTGCTTCTTATTGGTTCAAATTGCCTGTGCTGATATATAGACAGCAAACAGGTGGCGCTTCAGCACGGGTAATGTTATGACCCATGCAGCTCTATATAGAGAAGCGGTCCTGTACCTGCCTCTCCATAGTGTTACATGGGGGGAGAAAAAAATGGTAACTTTTTTTTTTGACCATTTCTTTTTTTAATTTATTGAAATTTAATTAAACTCTGGCACCATATGGCAGGGGAAGCACTGCCTTCTCTGCCTCCTATGAGTGCACATCCCTGAACAGCTATACAGTACAGGTAGCCCTCAGTTTACGCCAGGATTAGGTTCCAGAAGGAATGGTTGTTAATCGAAATGGGAGGTGAGGGAGTTAGGTTCCAGGCCTCCCTCAAAATTGGCATAAGTAACACCTAATACATTATTTTTAAAGCTTTGAAATGAAGACTTTAAATGCTAAACAGCATTATAAACCTAATAAAATAATCACACAACACAGAATATATAATTAAACTAAGTTAAACGGACACTATACCCAAACATTTTCTTTCATGATTAAGGTAGAGAATACAATTTTAAACAACATTCCAATTTACTTCTATTACCTAATTTGCTTCATTCTTTAGATATACTTTAATGAAGAAATAGCAATGCACACAGTGAACCAATCACAGGAGGCATCTATGTGCAGCTACCAATCAGCAGATACTATGCATATCTAGATATGCTTTTCAGCAAAGAATAACAAGAGAATGAAGCAAAATAGATAATAGAAGTAAATTAGAAAGTTGTTTATAATTGTATGCTCTTTCTAAATCATTAAAGAAAAAAAAATTGGATTGCATGTCCCTTTAACCCCTTAATGACTGCAGCACTTTTCCATTTTCTGTCCGTTTGGGACCAAGGCTATTTTTACATTTTTGCGGTGTTTGTGTTTAGCTGTAATTTTCCTCTTACTCATTTACTGTACCCACACATATTATATACCGTTTTTCTCGCCATTAAATGGACTTTCAAAAGATACCATTATTTTCATCATATCTTATAATTTACTATAAAAAACATTATAAAATATGAGGAAAAAATGGAAAAAAACACACTTTTTCTAACTTTGACCCCCAAAATCTGTTACACATCTACAACCACCAAAAAACACCCATGCTAAATAGTTTCTAAATTTTGTCCTGAGTTTAGAAATACCCAATGTTTACATTTTGTTTGCTTTTTTTGCAAGTTATAGGGCCATAAATACAAGTAGCACTTTGCTATTTCCAAACCACTTTTTTTCAAAATTAGCGCTAGTTACATTGGAACACTGATATCTTTCAGGAATCCCTGAATATCCATTGACATGTATATATTTTTTTTTCGAAGACATCCCAAAGTATTGATCTAGGCCCATTTTGGTATATTTCATGCCACCATTTCACCGCCAAATGCGATCAAAAAAAAAAATTGTTCACTTTTTCACAAATTTTTTCACAAACTTTAGGTTTCTCACTGAAATTATTTACAAACAACTTATGCAATTATTGCACAAATGGTTTTAAATGCTTCTCTGGGATCCCCTTTGTTCAGAAATAGCAGACATATATGGCTTTGGCTTTGCTTTTTGGTAATTAGAAGGCTGCTAAATGCCACTGCGCACAATACGTGTATTATGCCCAGCAGTGAAGGGGTTAATTAGGGAGCATGTAAGGAGCTTCTAAGGTTAATTTTAGCTTTAGTGTAGTGTAGTAGACAACCCCAAGTATTGATCTAGGCCCATTTTGGTATATTTCATGCCACCATTTCACCGCCAAATGCGATCAAATTAAAAAAAAACTTTAATTTTTTCACAATTTTAGGTTTCTCACTGAAATTATTTACAAACAGCTTGTGCAATTATGGCACAAATGGTTGTAAATGCTTCTCTGGGATGCCCTTTGTTCAGAAATAGCAGACATATATGACTTTGGCGTTGCTTTTTGGTAATTAGAAAGTCGCTAAATGCTGCTGCGCATCACACGTGTATTATGGCTAGCAGTGAAGGGGTTAATTAGGTAGTTTGTAGGGAGTTTGCAGGGTTAATTTTAGCTTTAGTGTAGAGATCAGCCTCCCACCTGACACATCCCACCCCTGATCCCTCCCAAACAGCTCCCTTCCCTCCCCCACCCCACAATTGTTCCCGCCATCTTAAGTACTGGCAGAAAGTCTGCCAGTACTAAAATAAAAGTTTTTTTTTTTTAAGAGAAAAAAAAAAAGAGAGCATATTTACATATGCTGTGTTTAGGATCCCCCCTTAGCCCCCAACCTCCCTGATCCCCCCCTAAGCCTCCCCCTCTGCCTTAGTGGGGGCCATCTTGGGTACTGGCAGCTGTCTGCCAGTACCCAGTTTGCACAATCAAAAGTTTATTTATTTATTTATTTATTTTCTGTAGTGTAGCTTCCCCCCCCCCCACGGACCAACCCCCACCACCTAAATGACACCTAAGGGTTTTTTTTTTTACATTATAGGTCCCACTTTTATTTTGTTTTGGGACACATTTTTTCTGTAGTGTAGCGGTTCCCACCCGCTCCCTCCCCGTGCACGCGCCCGCCCCCTTGTGCATGTGTGCGCGCCCGCACGCTCCCCCGGACTTCCATGCCCACAATCCCGCCCCCCTCCACATGACCAGGACCATTGATGGCCGCCACCCACCTCCCACACACCGGCTCCCACCCACCAACGATACCGGCCATCGATGTCCGGTGCAGAGAGGGCCACAGAGTGGCTCTCTCTGCATCGGATGGCCGTAAAAGGTTATTGCAGGATGCCTCCATATCGAGGCATCACTGCAATAACCGGAAAGCAGCTGGAAGCGAGCAGGATCGCTTCCAGCTGCTTTCCACACCGAGGACGTGCAGGGTACGTCCTCAGGCATTAACTGCCTTTTTTCTGAGGACGTACCCTGCACGTCCTCGGTCATTAAGGGGTTAATTAAAATATTAAAAATATAGAACAGTCATACATCACTACATCAACCAATTGAGTGTCTCAGCTTCTCCGATAAGTCCAATTTCACCTCATAAATTAAAAGAGGCATTTTTGCAAGATGGATGAAATTTAGGCCCAGATTTGCTTTATAGAGACTGGATTCCAAGGCAACAGTTTGTCAGTCAAAATTTAGTAGCCAAACACCTCTTTCTATTCTCTTGCATGAGGCTATATCACGTGATACAACCCCACCCCTTTTTATTATAATCAGTGGTAAAAATTGTCTGATAGGCCCTTCAGATGCTTGTCCCTGATTGGTTATTTGGGAGACGCCTCCCTGATTGGCTCATTTGGATTTGCATATGTTTTAAACAGTCAACTCGTTTGGCTGTCATACCAATTTTAATCCATGAGGGGGCAGCAGATAACCAGTAATGCTGTCTCACTATCAACACTGCTATACAGTCTAGTATCTAACCTTTAAAATGTTTATTTAATATACTATAATTTCTTGTATAAATAAACTTATCTGGCCAACATATATGGGACCATATAGTGTAATTTTCTCTGATTATTTTAATATTAAATATGATTATATTTCTAGTAATCATATTAATAAGCAGTTTACTGGGAATTTTTTTTTCTTCACAGAATCATAGCATTCAAACTCCTGGCATTATATGTCAAACATTTATACATATATTAATGCAGCTATTATTCAATATAGCAGACACTTATACAATATAGTGTGTTTCAGATCAATACATATATCATACTTATATATATATATATATATATATATATATATATATATATATATATATATATATATATATGTTTAGTCACAGCATTCCCATATGCCTGTAGGTAACTTGAGTTCAGATGCCTTATGTGTATTTAGTTGGTTCAAGGGAAATTAACAGGTCTGTGCTAATTACTATATTCTAAGAATTTCTGTTTGCTTATCTGACTTATTCACAGACTCTTGTCTCCAACATTCCATGATATATGCTGGCTTGGTTGATTATCAGGCCCATGTTTATTATCCCCTGTGGAGCTGTGAGCTTCAAAGGCTAAATCTTTTGTTCTTTCCTGTGTAACCAAGAAGAAGTGGGGGTTGGTCTGTTATGGCTACAGCCCACACAATTCATGTCAAATTTGATATTAACTAAAATGAAATATCAAATCATGTGGTATATCTGTAGTTTTTAATTTTACTCACAGATACCCTGACATAATTCCCCCTTCCAATTTTAAATAGATTTAGGACACATGTATTTGAATTGGCTTAAAGTCAGTGGTACTTGGTGAGTGTATTGACAGTATGCATCATAGACAGCCTTCTATTAAGAGAGTCTGTTATTTCTGAGCCCTTATGCTCATTAGCTAGGCATCTTTAAACTACAATATGTCTTTAGTGTATTTGGGGATATGAAATTTCATTCTCCCTCTATGGCTTGTAGTTGGGATCTAGGATGGCATGCTCGCAACTGATTAATATGGACCCATTTATCCATAAAAGTATCATTTTTAGGGATCCTAATTTTATAGGCGACTGGAGATATTTTGTCAGTAACAACAAAAGGACCCTTTCATGATGGAAGAAATTTCTTCTCCTTAACCTGATCTCTTCCAAAATTATAAAAATAAACTTTATCATGTATTTCATATTCCTTCTTGGATGTTTTGAGATCATAATAGGTTTTAGTGGCAGTTGCAGCCTTCTATAAGTTCCTTTGAGCAAATGCAAAGACATGTTGCAGGTGCTTCCTTAAATTCTCCACATATTGATGTAAATTAGCAGCGTTTATCAAGTTCTGATCTGATGTATGGTACAGTAGATGTTGAGGTAGAATCATTCTTCTACCAGTCATCAACTCAAAAGGTGACATCTTAGTTGCACTTCTTGGAGTTGCTCTTAATGCCATTAGGACTAGGGGTAATTTTACATCCCAGTCTTTACTTTTTGAGTATTTTCATAATGGACTGGTTGTAATGCTCTACACCACCACTAGAGGCAGGTCTATATGCAATATAGTATTTTCCACATTTTGGTCATCACTTCGCTAGTTAAGTGGGTTCCCCGATCGGATTTGATTCTCTGGGGTAAACTAAATATGGAAAACATGTGGTTGATGAGCAATGCTGCACATGTTTCAGCACTATTGTTAGGTGCACTGATGCAATCTACCGATTTAGTGAACAGACATGTCACTGTTAGCATGTATTTGTTACCTCTAGATGACCTAGTTACTGGACCAATGAAATCAATTTGTATATCTGACCATGGCATTACCATCCCCCTTTTCTGCAATTGCGCTCTATGCGTTGGCGCAGTGGGTTGGAATTTTGGACAGATTAAACAACCTTGACAGTAGGTTTGAACATCCTTCAACATATGTGTCCAGAATGCGTAGTCACACAATATTTCATACTTTAATTTGGCACCACAATGGCCAGATGTGGGAGCATCATGGGCATGTTGAAGCATGAGACCTCTGAACTTTGTAGGTACCACCCATTGCTGGATACCAGTTTTGGAGGTTCTAATTAACAAACCATCCTTTAACTTGCATTGTGATTTGGACTTCATTAAGATTCTAAGATCTTCCTTGCCAATACACTAGGAGAATCCTGACTCAATTGTACCAGGTTAGGCTCACTCTGTTGTTTAGCCTGGTTTCTGGTAATGGCTTCTACCTGAATTGCACCTATTAAGTGGTCAATATTAAGGAGTTCTCCAGTTATGGCTCCTTGTTTGGCTAATGAATCCGCAAGATCATTGCCTTCCTTATCAGGACCTTGAATTCTGGACTGACCCTTGGTCTTTTTCCAGTGTTCGGTTAACCCATTGTATACCACTAGACTATCAATCTTGCAGAACAACTTGTCATGTTTGACTGGTTTGTTGTTAGTTTTCTGCATACCATTTCTTTTCCAAGTTGGCAGGTATTCAACAAAACTGTCATGCACATAATTTGAGTCAGTAATGATCACAAATTCATGAATATCTTGTTCAATCGCCATTTCAATGGTTTTCAGAACAGCAGTTAGTTCTGCTACTTGACTTTATCTTGGTCCAATGTTGAAACCTACAGAAATATTTGGGAATCCATTTGCTTAGGTTATACCAATGCCAGCGACGAATCTGCGCTCATCAATAGTGGCATGGTAAGAACAACCATTAACATATAACCAAGGTAATGTTTGAAAATGATCCTCATTGTATATTTTATACGGGGAAAGCAATTGTTCCTCCAGGAAATCATCTTCTAATAACTCTTCCCCATGATCCTTAGCAGTACAGTCATGGAGCTCAGCAAGCCCCTGTGTGACTCGATTCTTTTTATTTTGCTTGTAGCGTATTTCTAAAGGCCAGCCTTGTAAGGAAAGAGTCCAAGCGGTTAAGCGGCTGTTAGACAAATTCCCATCTCTTATTCTGTTTAGCCATTTCTACAATAATTTTCTCGCCCTGTATATAGCTGCAGAAATTTTGTAGAGCCCATACAGTAGATAAGAAGGCTTTTTCACAATCATTAAATTTTATTTCTACTGGGGATAGAGTTTTGCTCGCATAAGCAATTACTTTGCTTAAATTATCATGCTTTTGGTATAAAACAGCACTCATGCTTATATGTGTGTAACCTGTCTCTAAGTAGAATGGTTTACCCCCCTTCAGGGTATGCTAAGCAAGGTGCTTGAGTTAGTTTTCTCTTCAGCTCCTTGATGGCTGTCTCTTAAGTCTCACTCCAGTGCTATTTCACATCCTTCTTTAGAAGAAGTAGCAGTGGTTTAGCTAATTCTGCATAATTATTAATAAATTTGCGAGAATGATTTGTCATACCCAGGAATGATCTAAATTCCTTTAAGTTAGTTGGATTCTTAGAATTTATTATAGCTTCCACATTTTTCTTCTGAGAATTTAACCCTTCAGAAGTAACTTCATGTCCCAAGAAGTTTACATGAGTGCGGCACCATTGAGCTTTTTGTAGGGATAATTTGATACCCTCCCTTTTAAGATGGCTGAGGACATGTTTAAGTTCTGTAATGTTTTTTTCAAAGTCTGTACTTTTGATTAAAACATCATCAACATAAGATAAGGTCCCCCTTTCCAGTGCATCAGGCATAGCCTTATGCATGAATACAGCAAGTTCATGTCCCGAATTTATGTATCCAAACGGGAGTCTTTGGAATGCATCCTGGACCTTTTGGAATGAGAATGCAAGCTTATACTGGTCCTCTTCATGTACCTTTATGGTCCAATATCCCTGTGCACAATCAATGGCAGTGAATATTTTGGATCCATGCATCTGTGCAAGGCACTGGTCAATGTATGGTACAGGCCAGCCAGACATGTACACTCGTTTGTTTAGCTGTCTTAAATCAGCACACAAATGCCATTGTCCATTGGGCTTAAGAACACCTAGAATAGGATTGTTCTAAGAGCTATGCACCTGTCTGATAATACCTCTTTCTTCCAGATTCCTTATGATTTCTGCAAGAGAATCATATGAGGCTAAAGGAAGTCTGTATTGTTTAACAAAGACAGGTGGTGCATTGGGATCTGTTTAGATTCTTGCAATGTGCACATCTGTAGTCCCACAGTCATAAGAATCCCTAGCAAAAATATCTTTGTACTCCATCAGTAGTTCTCATAGCTGTCGGCATTCATCATCCCTGGAGGAGCCATTAACTAAGGATATTTGCTCTTCAACTATTTGCTGAAATCCAGGAGAGATTTCAGTCTGTCCTATCTCATAGGCTTCTTCCAATCTAGAGGTGAGATCCCCTTGATTATAATTTACATTGCCCCCATGACTCTGGGTATTGGGGTATTCTTGATCTTTGATCGGCTGATCAAATTCTAGAGAGGCTTCTTCAATTTTACAGATGCCTTTCTCTGAGCTGAAGGGATAAATAGACTGAATTGTAAACAATCCCTCTGGCATAGATGCAAAGGATTGTTCTATTAACTGTCAAGTATCCTTCAGGTATTAGCCCAATTATATTATTTTGGAATCCAAAAATGGAGTAACTGGATTCTAGAGCATATCCTATGGTGGTTCCCTTGGACAAGGTGATATCCTGTGGGGTCATGTTATGCACAATAACATGTATTGGAATAGTTCCAATATTTACCATAGGAGTATGGGTCATTGTTATACCCAGATTTTGCATTCTATGGGAGAGGCATATTAGTGTTTCAGAAGATTTTAATTTCTGACCTCTTTTTGCCTGTAACAACATTTAGCTGTGACATTATAACTTTCAGACCTGTCATCCAGGCCATGGACACAGTGGTCATGGGGAGAAAGATATTTAATCACCTTAGGTTCAGTGATCTGCGCTAATAAGCCTTCGCTTATATAGCTAGCTTCCTGTTTTAAGTTCAATTTAGCATATTTGGTTTTACCAAGGTCATGCACTTGCATAGGCATAAATAGATCCTCTTTAACTTTCGCAATTTCTACGAGGAATTGCGAATGATCTCCCCCTTTAGGGGATTTAGGGTCCCTCTTGTGGAGGTATATGGTTAATACATTGCCGTCTAAGGAAATATTTGCTATTTTTCTAAGCAAAATTTTAAAAGTATTACTATCAGTGCCATTTAAAGGAGTCTGATCATCTATTTGTAGGATAGTGATTTCAGGTATTCAGTCATTCCTGAAATGAATCTCCACAGCATTTGGCTTCTCTTCCACCACGTGACAGTTTTGTCGGGTGCAAGATATACCGGACTGCTCATAATTTATAGACCTTGTTACTTGTGATCAAATTACATTATTTATGCAATCAATTATGGTGCTTAACCGTTTCAGGAAATCACTACCAATTATTAAACGATCAGTTGGCAGAGCCACTATAATGACAGGGTGCCTTATAACCCTGTTCCCCAGCTTTAATCTTAACCACACAGTACCGTAGACTGTGAGAGAGTCACCCCCAATGCCTATTAGTGAACCATCAAATTCTTTTATTTTAGGTTTATGGGGTGTTAGCTCATTTAGCTGTGTGTAGTACCTGTGGGATAAAATAGTTGCCTGAGACCCAGTATCAATTAATCCCATGATACAATTGGAAACGGAATCCTGGAGCTCAGCTAATACATAATATCTCCCTGCAGTTTCTACCATTTCACACATAAAATTGGCATGATTACACATCTGTGGGCTTTGCCACGAATTACCTGAATATGCCATGTTACCTGATGCAGAAGAATTCTCATTCTTACTGGTCCTCTCCTCTATAATAGGACTGACAGGGTTCCTGTGTACTTCATCTGTGGAAATAAGGTTAAGAGAGAATACTACAAAGGAAAACATTTGTTAGAGCTTCCTGGCTGAGGTTGTTTGTCATCACTGCTAAATTGTCCGTTTCCGGTCTGTAGGGAGAGAACATGATTAGTACCATTATTGACATTTATCATTTTATTTGGTATATCTCTCCCCTCTCTTTCAGGTAATACTGCAGTATTTATGACTGTGCATGTGGCCCACTGCTGGCCACTGGCTGTACCCCTAAAAAAATATCATTAGGGTTCTGAGCCGTCAAAGCTTGACTCATATTAGTAAATAGTGTACACAATTGACTAACTTGTGTACTGAGTTGGCCCACTTGAATGGACAAGCTGTTTTTACCCATGGAACGATTTTTTGATGTCCAAGGGTGCTGATTCCTGGATCCTTGGGATCCCTCAGAATCGTAGCTTTTATTCCTATTTTTACGTTGTTGTCTTTGGGGTTCAAGTTGATCACTTGGGGTGTCTGGTTACCCTGAGAGTATTTTCACCATTTTTGGTATTTATTTTTAAGGGGATACCAATTACCTTGTGAGTATTCATCTCTTTGGGGATAATTATTTACCTCCTGGGTATGCCCCCCATTTTGAGTATATTCTCTCTGCACCTTGGCCAGTTATGGGTGAGGGGCGGAGTTAAAACTTTGTGGGAAAGGCCTGTTTTCACTTCCGCATAAGTTTTCTTGTTAGACTGCAAATTGAGGGGGCTAGGTGACACTCTAGTTTCTTCCACAATTTTGGGGCTGGGCCTTGGTTCCTTTTTAACTTCCTGTTCACTGGACTGCTGGACTGGAGTATAACTTGGTACTCTCTTTTATCAGCCAGTCCAATAAGCAGTGCTCATCAAAATCTCTAGCCAAATTAAGCATGATGTGCATGGGCAATTCTTCGTAAAATAAATTCACAAATTCTGAGCTTTCACATATGGGGTAGTCTTCGGGCCATACTGTACACACTTTTTAGTACAGAAAATAATTCTATAGCGCTTTGATTCGCAACACATTTTAAACCATATACAGCTATTTTCACTGTGGTTTTGGTGCGATATTTTCCGAATTCTTTTTTGCACTGATGTTTTGTTTCACTCCAGGAATGAATATTCATATCCTTGAGTAAAGCAAAGAATTTGTGAGGTTTACCCTCAAATACCCAGGGCAGAAATTCAATTTTTTTTTTTTTTTAAATCAAGATTTTTTTTATTGAGGTGTTTCAACAACATGCAATTAACAAAGATAATACACGTTTTGTGGAACTATAGCATGTATTCACTCATGACATATCATTTATCAATATGAAATATAACTAACATCTCAAATACTGCCTCATCCTTATTTATCAGACAGAGGGAGAGTCAAAGACACTTTATGTGAATACAGAGTGTTTGAATCATAAATCATATTCACCTCTTTTACATTTTGTTTCTTATGTTGAGACAAGATAAACTTTATGCTAGTTAAACAACCATTAACACCTTGTAGATACATAATGAAATGATAGAATTTAAACATCCCACGAAAATTATACTTCCTATAGAGTGATATATTAATTATAAAATAGGTGTATTTATTATTTTAAGTTTGATAAATTATAGGGAGTCATAACAAGTTGCTCCTATTGGGTACACGTGAACGGGGGGCAAAATACCTCACTTTCTTGATAGACAGAAGACTAAGAGCAACTTATGACAAGGCAATATCTGAGCGGGTTAATACCGCTGAAGGATTCACCAGTTTAGGTGAATATTTATAATACTATTACCCCTCAGGCATTCTCATTAACCTGATTGGGGGGGGGGGAGGTGGCATAAATATAAGTCGTATAGGACTATTACTAATATTTCTCTAAAGTGACATTAGATATAAGTATTTTATATATTTCAGAAGGTCTATTAGGCCCTATGACCTTTAGAGTAGACATATGTAAGCGGACTCAGATAGGGTATGTTAAAAATAATCTAATGATGAACTTCTTCTAGGGTTTTAACTATCAATTACAGGTACACTCCCGTATGTTGCTATACTCCAGTGAAGTAGTCGCCCCTAAAGCTAAAGTCAGGAGTCTAGCTAAGTTTGTCAATGTATATGATAGAGTGAAACAGCAGATCTACTGTTATCAAAAACAGAATATAGAAAGGAAAGAGTTTGGGCTCATCCACCTTATTTATACAGGACTGCAAGGATTATCTACAAATAATCTTAATCAAAAAGTGTTAATATGCTTTTAGTTGGTTGAATAAGATAATGTTAGGTCCCAAAGGCTTATCCACACACCACCCTGAATAATACTAAAGGAAAGTAAGCGTGTCACCTCGGCCGCTGGCGACACAGCAATACCACAAGTAACAGGGGATGGGGTGCATTAAATATGGATACTTCACATAAAATTAAGCGATAGGACCTCATATATCAAACTAGGGGTACTCTTGTTACAGATAGGTGGGAGTA
Organism: Bombina bombina; assembly: GCF_027579735.1. Lineage (NCBI taxonomy): Eukaryota > Metazoa > Chordata > Amphibia > Anura > Bombinatoridae > Bombina > Bombina bombina. Next base: position 73,561,348 of record NC_069500.1, on the reverse strand, counting down.
TATGTAGACAGGTGAAATAAAAACTATACATTGAAAATGTAAGCTCCCTAATCCTTTACTAATATAGTAAGAAAATAAAACTATTCCCTCTGTGAAGACTCTGTATATGGCAATCCGCAAAGGACCAAATTATTTAAATGATAATTATCTATCAATGTATCTCTAGAAGGTTTGTGTAGTTAGAACAAATTAGCTATATAGAAAAATTAATATAAACACATTTCCCTGAACCTTAGTACTTTTACAAAAAGAGCCTTAATACATATTTAAGCATTGCAAAATGACATGTAATTTTCAACTTATATTATATGCAACAAGCAAAACATGAGTATCAGTTAGTCCCGTGGAATGAATCAATGTTCTCTAGCTCTCAAAGTAATGGCTCGTCATTTGAAGAGCTAAAAGAGAGCTCCATGAGCTGACATAGTAGGAACAGAAGTGGCACCTAACATATGAGCTAAGGCAGAGCTACAAGACAAAGAGCAGGTTTAAGCATGAGAAGACTAATTCTAAAACAGTAAGCACTGGGCCACTTCTATACATTGCAAACAACAACAACTGGGTGCTTAATTAATCTTATAAGTGCATAGTATATACCAGGTCTGATATTACCAAAAAAGCACACAAAAGCGAAGAGTACAGCTAATATATCGATTCCCAATTTGAGTTTTATAGTATTGGAAGCCCCCCAGTGTTGATACATGTAGTTGTGCACAAACAGTCTCAATATCAATTCTTATTAATGAAAGTGTCCAGATAATATCAACAGTGGACAGGTCATATATTACTTAAAGAAATATAAAGTCCCAGGAAGCTTCTCCCAATGCTCAAATGTCGTCTGATGAGGGATCTGATATATGAGGCAACAACAGGATCCAGGAAAAGCAAATGTTCATGTCTCTCTTAAGGTAATAGTTACTGTTTCTGTTTACATCTTGGGGATCAGAGGGGATCATGTTGTGTGTCGATAGGCTATGCGGTCAGTATGTCCCCATGGGTGCCAGACAATCAGCCCACGCCTAATCTGTATGAGACTGACAAGGATAGAAGAACCCTCTCAGCCATCAATATCCCGCCTGTAGCGGAGTCTGTGTAACGCCTTGCCTGCTTTATATTTTTACAAGATGTGGTAGATAACATCCCGCTGAGAACAGACATCGTGCTGTCTGTAGAACTGACAAACTCACCCGGTCTGGTGTAATGCAGCACGGCTCTCAGAGCAAAGAGCGGCACACCTACAAGAAGATAGGTGGCGCTCCCGTTATCCGATGTGAATGACTCTCCCTCAATGGGTAAACTGCTGGTTCCATCAAGCTGCATGGTATCTAGAAACCCACCGAGGCCGGGGACCAAGTTCTCTAGTAATAGGCACAAGCTGCCTGTCTGCAGCGGTATAGTAGTGAGCCATGACGTTCCGTTCCCATCCCTTAGCTCCTCTCTTACCGGCTCAAGGGAAGTTGGTCTCCTCTCACCTGCTAGGCTCCCCTTTGAACCCAAATGAGAGTCCTGTGCAGAAAATGTCATGCGTGTTCGTAGTAAACTTAGCCCAGAACTCATATCTCTGTTGTTCACCTGTGATGTCTCATCACTCTTGTCGGATTCGCCAGGGGCTGACATTTTAGATGTAGAGTCAGTCCCCATGACACGTTGCTCTCTAAGTGCGAGTACTAAACTCTGGAAGTTGGAGTCCAGTTGCTGGGTCAGTTTCTTTAGTATTACACTCACCAGCTCAGGAAAGTCTGCCATATCTGATAGCGCAGCCCAGGATCTAAAATAAAATACGATATAGCTCTGTGTCACCACTGTCACATGGATCTATCTCATAGAGCCTCGTTGCTCGGGAGTCAAAATAGGCACTGAAAAACGTATTTAATAAAGTTGCATAGAGGTTGCTTTTCTCCTTATGATGTAAGAGAAATGTTAAAGAACAAAAATTAATCGATTTATATGCTATATATTTGAAAATTTTGCAGGAGCTTGAAATGTAGACGTCCTATCTCCTCTGCAGTTGGCTCCGCCCCCCGAAATTCAATTTTTGACCGCTCACTAGTAACATTCATTATGGATAAAGCATTTTCATAGTTCTCTGTGGTCAATTATATGTGGTTCCGTTTTTGGAAAATGTAGGTACTGCATCCCTTAAGAAAGTAATTTTTTTAGGAGTGTCATATACCTTATTAGACGTAGCTTGGGCTTTCCTAGGGACCTTATTTTTGGGGCTGGAGTGCCCCCTATCTGCCCTATATTTACTATGGGTAGACCCCCTACATACATTAGTACTATGTGGGCTATTTGGGTAGCTAGCTCCGCCCTCTGATTAACTACTAAAGCTTCCCCCCTCATCTGAGCTATAGCAGTTCCCTGAATTTATAACATGAGGTGACTGTCTATTTGGGAAGTGTATTTCTGACCCCATAGGGGTCCTTTGTTTAAATTCTTCACTAAAGTTCTGCAGTTCATTTCTGATCAATTCTTTAAGGATTTAGAATTATCTGCATTATCCTCATTGCTAATATAGGGGTTTTCATTATGACAACCTTTTTAAACCATTTAACTCTCTTTGGCTTTGTGCGAGTTGTTTATTTAAATCTTCTATTTTGGTTAGTAATTTTTGGTTATGCTTATCTAAGGAGGCCATGTCTTGTTTAATTGTAACAATTTCATTTTCGGCTTAATTAAAATTTTCTTCACATCTGCGTGATGAGTAAATATTATCTTCTAGCCCCTGTATTTGAAATTCCTTTTCTATAAGGAGGAGGGATATTTTGTCAATAATGCAATTACAAGGGGCCAGAATCTTAGTATTAACTCATCTCGCTTCTTAGCGTTTTTGCCTCTAATAATTTTTAATAATTCTTGGAACAATTCACTTTTTTCATTCTACCTTCCATCATCAATATCAATATTTTTAGCCTTAATTGCAAGCATATCCATGTAATCATTTAAATTACCCGCAATAGTACACCTCTTTTTAATGTGGCCTATAATGTCCATATTAAGGACATCTCCCTGAGTGAGGGTTAATTTTGGGGAACATATTTCAATACTATGTAT